>NC_136625.1:41566077-41666077 GCF_933228915.1 Telmatherina bonti | reverse complement strand
TTTCAGAATAGTCAATCTCACAAAGATTCACCGCCAGATTTAAGAATCTAAACCTTCCACCTGCCTGATTGATCCTCTCCCAACAGTCTTAGTAAAGGCTTGTCTCCCACCGCCATTCTGCACTCCTCCCTTAATACCGGACATGTTCCATCAGCCTTCAAGACAGCTGCTGTTCCTGTACACTATGCCAGCAAATTGGTTATGGCGCTCCATGTATTCTTTGCCTGCCAGTATCTTGCACCCTGCTGTGAGGTGCTGGATTGTTTCAGGGGCTCCTTTGCATAGTCTGCACCTGGGATCCTGCCTGGTCTGGTAGATCTGGGATCCTGCCTGGTCTGGTAGACCTGGGATCCTGCCTGGTCTGGTAGACCTGGGATCCTGCCTGGTCTGGTAGACCTGGGATCCTGCCTGGTCTGGTAGATCTGGGATCCTGCCTGGTCTGGTAGACCTGGGATCCTGCCTGGTCTGGTAGACCTGGGATCCTGCCTGGTCTGGTAGACCTGGGATCCTGCCTGGTCTGGTAGACCTGGGATCCTGCCTGGTCTGGTAGACCTGGGATCCTGCCTGGTCTGGTAGATCTGGGATCCTGCCTGGTCTGGTAGATCTGGGATCCTGCCTGGTCTGGTAGACCTGGGATCCTGCCTGGTCTGGTAGACCTGGGATCCTGCCTGGTCTGGTAGACCTGGGATCCTGCCTGGTCTGGTAGATCAGGACCTGCTCCTGTGCTGCCATGATTAGTGCCTCTGTGCTGTCCTTCAGTCCAGCCCTCTCCAGCCATTGATATGACTTGTTTATATCGGCCACTTCGGTGATCTTCTGGTGGTACATCCCATGCAGGAGCTTTTCCTCCCATGATGGTTCTTCCATCTCGTGTTCCTCCAGACTCCATTGTCTGAGACATTCACTAAGTGCTTCATCCCTCGGTGCCCTCTTCCTGATGTGTTACGACCCAGACTCTGCTAGGGCAATTGAGCCGCACAAAAGAAAAACCTGTGGCCAGGTGTACATGTGGACCAAGACAGATTTATTGTCCAAGGAGGAAGACAAGGCAAGAATAGGCCAGGAATGGCCTCAAAATAGCCAAACCAAAAGCAAAACAAGCCCGTAAAGTGGTTATCCAACAAAATACAGCATTGGTTTAACTATTCCAAAACAAAAACTAACAGACATAACAGGACTGGATTTTATACAAAGTCAAAAAGTTTTTCCAGAACTACAACAGGTTAGAGCCACAACACAGGCAGAGGGCAGACCACTACTGAGCCAGTGGTAGCCGTTGAATGAAAGACTCCTGGTGTCTTTTAAGTCTTGGTGATTAGTGGAGTCAGCTGAGTCCGGAGTTCCAATTATCCAGTGGGCAGGGTGGAGATGAGCAGGTGACATGAAGGACCAATCCCAGCCAGGAGGCAGCAATCAGAGTTGTGTTTGAGCAGGAATCCCAGCTGAAGGTTCAGAATTAGTAAACTGAAAAACAATACAGGCAGCCGTAACATGATGTATTTGTGGAGCTTGGATGTTTCATCTTGGATAGTGGCCATTTTTATGAGCACCTCAATGAGGGTGGCATGAGGGCCCGACGTCCACAGGTGGGGGTTGTGCTTCCAGCCCAACACCGTGCAGGACGTTTGGCGTTTGCCAGAGGACACCAAGATTGGTAAATTCTCCACTGGCGCCCTGAGCTCTTCACAGATGGAAGCAGGTTCACACTGAGCACATGTGGCAGACGTGACAGAGTCTGGAGACGCCGTGGAGAACGTTCTGCTGCCTGCAACATCCTCCAGCAGGACCGGTTTGGCAGTGGGTCAGTAATGGTGTGGGGGGGCATTTCTTTGGAGGGCAGCACAGCCCTCCATGTGCTCGCCAGAGGTAGCCTGACTGCCATTAGGTACCGAGATGAGATCCTCAGACCCCTTGTGGGACCATATGCTGGTGCGGTTGGCCCTGGGTTCCTCCTAATGCAAGACAATGCTAGACCTCATGTGGCTGGAGTGTGTCAGCAGTTCCTGCAACACCAAGGCATTGATGTTATGGACCGGCCGGCCCGTTCCCCAGACCTGGATCCAGCTGAGCACATCTGGGACATCATGTCTCGCTCCATCCACCAACGCCAAGTTGCACCACAGACTGTCCAGGAGTTGGCGGATGCTTTAGTCCAGGTCTGGGAGGAGATCCCTCAGGAGAACATCCACCGCCTCATCAGGAGCATGCCCAGGCGTTGTAGGGAGGTCATACAGGCACGCGGAGGCCACACACACTACTGAGCCTCATTCTGACTTGTTTAAAGGACATTACATCAAAGTTGGATCAGCCTGTAGTGTGTTTATCCACTTTCATTTGGAGTAGAACTCCAAATCCAGACCTCCATGGGTTGATATGTTTTATTTTTATTGATAATTTTTGTGATTTTGAACATTCAGCTATGGAAAGAACAAAGTATTTAATCAGAAATATTCCATTCATTCAGATCTACGTGTTAGTGTTCCCTTTAGTTTTTTGAGCAGTGTATATGTGTATATATGCATATGTATGTATGTATGTATGTATGTGTGTGTATGTATATATATGTATGTATGTGAAAGAATGGTGTGCTTGTGTTTCAGGCCCTCAGAGAGGGGAAACGCTGTGTCACTGCTCATTGGCTCAACACTGTACTGAAGAGAAAGAGGATGTTGCCTCCTCATCGGACACTACATCTGCCCTTCGCTTTCCCTCCTGGAGCCAAGCCCTGTTCTCAGCATGTAGGTCCACCTTCCACACAAACACACAAACACTGCATCATCTGTAAAAATCTTTATATTTGTGTGAAAAAACTCAGCGCCTGTGTGGTCCTAGCATTAGCTGAAATGTGTTAGCCTGCAGTATTAGTGATAGCTGTTAATGTTGTAGTCCTCTGTATTAAGCTTGTTACATCCTACATGAAACGCAAGAACTGAGTTCTTGTTCTCCAAGCTGTAACAAAAAAATAACTTCTTTTCCATCAGTTCCATCCATCCAGCGGGGAGGAGTCACCGTGGGGGGCGTGTCTGCTTTTATGGGCGATGAACCCGGTTGTTACGTCATCCTGGTGTCACCTGGTGCTGGAGGCGGCGGGGTGGGGCGTGCACGCGGCTAGGCGGGCGGCGGGGTGGTGCGTGCACGCGGCTAGGCGGGCGGCGGGGTGGTGCGTGCACGCGGCTAGGCGGGCGGCGGGGTGGGGCGTGCACGCGGCTAGGCGGGCGGCGGAGGCGGCGGGGTGGGGCGTGCACGCGGCTAGGCGGGCGGCGGAGGCGGCGGGGTGGGGCGTGCACGCGGCTAGGCGGGCGGCGGGGTGGGGCGTGCACGCGGCTAGGCGGGCGGCGGAGGCGGCGGGGTGGGGCGTGCACGCGGTGGGTCCGCTTCTTTTTTAAATTCTGCTCCAGATATGTTTTTTCCCCCGTATTTGAGGCAAAGCATTAAATGTAATCAGTTATTTATTGGGTTCAATGCACCCAAAGTGCTTTATCCTTTAATCAGTTATGCATATCCTCCATATTATTACACTGGTGATGGTGATTTATCAGTCCACCAGTCTGCCCTTGGAGTTCAGGCAACACCACGCAAGGCCACACCGATCAGGATGAAGCTGTCGTCAGACCACCCACTACTGTTCTCTTGTTTTCAGAAATGTGTTCCTTCTTACGCTGTGTGACAAAAGATTTTAGCAGAATAATTGCTAGGCCTGGCACGCTAACAAATTCTGCCATGTGATTAATTGTCTCAGAAATTATTGCGATAGTTGATTATCTTGCGTTAAGCGATTATTGTTGTCATTTTGAGACCATTTTCAGCCAAAATAAGAGTAATGCTGGAATAATGCAGGTATACCGTTCAGAGATCAACATAGTTTAGTTTCTACAGAACAGTTAGCTGGATGTGCAGACGAGACTCCTCCAGTCCCCCGTCTGCTGAAACACATCAGGATTTCTCCTGCGGTTTTGGCAACGTGGTGATCTGGAACATCTGGTCTCTAAACACCAGGTAACACACTTACATGGTCTCTGCTCATACAAGGGGACATGTTTGGACTGGACCAGAGGTGGAGTGGTAAAATGTCGTTTTTCATGTCGTTGTAAAGTTGTGGACATGCCGTTTATAACATGAATGTTACAAACGACATGTGATTCAGACTGGCTGTGAAATGTTTGCAACATTATTCAAAACGGCGTCTTTTTAACAATATGAAAGGACCCAGTGGTTTTACCAACCACGCTGTCTGGGAGCACGCCATGGTGTCCTGTCCTGCTTGTATTTATCAGCCGGTTAAACACCGCAGGGATGTGGACTGTCGGGAAGATGGAGCTAGCCTGTCTGTTCAGGTCTTTTTTCCCAACTGCAGGTGGTTGTGTTTGTCAGATAGGAGCTTGTTGTGTTGCTGTTTTTAGTTAATATTGTCTTTAAAAAATGCGGCAGAAAAAAGAAAGACAAGAAAAAAAATAATTGCGTCTGTCAAACTTATTGCTCACATTTTTATCATGACAGGCCTAGTAATTGCTACTGGGAGGTCTGGAAACAAGTTTCCCAGCCAAAAGCGAGGTTTGACAGATCCAATATAAACTCAGTCTCTGTCTGATCATTTAACTTCAGATTCATGCAAAAACAAACCCTGTTTTTGCAATGAAGACATAATA
Source organism: Telmatherina bonti (assembly GCF_933228915.1). NCBI lineage: Eukaryota > Metazoa > Chordata > Actinopteri > Atheriniformes > Telmatherinidae > Telmatherina > Telmatherina bonti. Next base: position 41,661,431 of record NC_136625.1, on the reverse strand, counting down.
ATCTTCACAGAAGTAGAGCACAGCAGCTCAGAAAGACTTTGGTTTGATGTTGGATGATCAGACTTGTGTTTTTAGGCATGGTGATTTTGTCCTCTGAGCAGTTGTTTGTTCTCAGATCGTGTCTGTGACAGGCTTCGTGGATGCTGACAGAGACGACCTGAAGCTGATGGCGTATCTGGCTGGTGCCAGGTACACCGGATACCTGTGTCGAAGCAACACTGTCCTCATCTGTAGAGAGTAAGCAGTCTGACAGTCCGAGCAAGCAGAGCAACATGAAATGTGTTCCAGTCGGAGCTGAAGTTCTGATTTCCTGGCTCTTCCTCAGACCGAGTGGGCTGAAGTATGAGAAGGCCAAGGAGTGGAAGATCCCCTGTGTGAATGCCCAGTGGCTCTGTGACATTCTGCTTGGAAACTTTGAAGCTCTGCGACAGATCCAGCACAGCCGATACTCCATCTATACTCACCCTGAACCACTGCTGCCCAATCCACAGCTGGTCCAGAACCTGCTCGGTACGTCCAGCAGAACTGAAACTGCCACAGTGAATCTCTAACTCTGTGTTCTGGTTCTGATCTGGTTCTGCTTCCCTCTGCAGCTGCTTGGAGGACTCCAGTGAAAGTTACTCCTGAAGCTGTGGCGGTGAGTTCTGTTAGAAGTCTTAGGAAGGACCTGGAATCCTGATGAAAATCAAGGTTTAAAGTTCTCCTCCAGAAATCTGCTTTAAATACTGAACATGTTTCCATGGTGTGAAAAATCCTGACAGGATTGATGACAAACTGATCTGGAGACCAAATATAAAACAAAGATAATCTAATATTGATCTCAATATTACAACTACAAATCTTGTTAATTCAACTTTATATACTTTGTACCGTTTCTTCATACTTCCATACCTGGCCTGTTGGGGAAGCACAAACAAAACCAATATAGAGCCAATATACATTATCCATAAAAAAGCAATAAAAGACAAACCAACCTGAAAGCTCTCAAATTCAGAGATCAAGTCCATTTTACATCAGACCATTCATGTCATCAGTAATCCATCAAAAAGTACCACAAAGTATCCAGAGGTTGTTTCAAATGAGGGAAAGTTCGTATCAGCTGTGAGGTGGAAGCATGCTAACAGCATGCTAACAGCATGCTAACAGCATGCTAACAGCAGATAAAGTAAGAACACAAACTAGATCCCGTTGTACTACAACTACTGGAGTTCGGTTGTGAAATATGAAATTATGTCCTACTCTTATTAAATTGAAAAATATTTACTATTTGTGTGTACTGCATGTATGCACACACACGTGTGTGTTGGGGCAAGCACATATGTACATGTACATATATGTATGTATATATGTATGTGTGTGTGTGTGTGTGTGTGTGTGTGTAAATATATATATATATATATATATATATATATATATAATCAATAGTGTCTAATTAGTTCCTGGAGGTGTCGAGTACTTGTTCGAGGCTTTGCCGTCACTCTTTGGTCCAAAACATCCCAAACCATCTCAAGTGAGTTCAGGTCAAGCGACTGTGGAAGCAGGTCGTCTTATGCAGCTCTCCATCATTCTGTTTCTTGGTCAAACATCCCCGACACAGTCTGGAGGTGTGTTTGGGATCATCATCTGAGTGCCAACCAGATGGGATGGCCTGTCGCTCTGGTCGCCATGCTGGTTAAGTGTTCTTTGGATGTTGACTGATTAATCAACTGTTTCACTAGCAAAGAACCCCCGTACCATACCACGCCTCCTCCTGCATGCTTCACCGTGGGAACCACACATCTAGGAAGCATCTGCTCACCTTTTCTGCATCTCACACAAACATGGCGGGTGGAACTAAAAATCTCAGCTTTAGATTCATCAGACCAGAGCACAGATTTCCACTGATATGAAGTCATTCCTGATGTTTCTTGGCCCAAATTAGTCCCTTATTCTTATTGTTCTTTCTCAGAAGTGGCTTCTTTCCAGCAGTTTGACCATGGAGGCCCAATGTAGGCAGTCTCCTCTGGACAGCTGATGTTGAAATGCAGCACCATCTTGAATTCTGTGATGCATTCCTGTAGACTCTTATCTGAGGTGCAGTTTATTTGCAGTTTCTGAGATTGGTGACTGTGATGAACTTATCCTGACGTAACTCTTGGTCTTCCTGTCCGGAGGAGGTCTTCATGAGAGCCAGTCTCAACATCGTGTTTGATGATCTTTGTAACTACACTAGAGAATACCTGCAGACTTCTTGTAGTTTTCCTGATGGACCGACCAACATGTCTTAAAGTTATGATGAACTGTCATTTCTCTCGACGTAGCTGAGTGGCTCTTGCCATAATATGGATTATAACAGAGATCAGAGTGAAACCACTGTATAGACCTTTGTAGCAACATGCCTCTGCACATCACAACCGACGGTCTCAAACACATTAAGAAGGAAAGAAATAACTCTTGACAAGCTAATCCTGTTAATGACAAACCATTCCAGGTGACTGCCTCATGAAGCTGATGGAGAAAATGTCATGAGTGTCCCAAGCTGTCACCAAAGCTAAAGGTGGTTTACTTTGAAGAATCTAAAATATAAAACATATTCTGGTTTATTTACCACTTTTTGTTTACTACATAGTTCCACATTTGTTCCTTCACAGTGTGGATGTATTTAGTTGTTCTCTGAAATGAAGAAAACAAAAAAAAAAAAAAAAACACTGAGTGAGGAGGTGTGTCCAAACTTTTGACTGGTACTATACACGTGTGTGTGTGTGTGTGTGTGTACATGGAATTTGATTTGTTTTGGTCGAGCTAAATATGTGGGTTATCATGGATGAACTCACTAATGTGTGACAGCTGCTATGTAGACCAGGCCAACTTCGGGCCGACTGGCACATGTTAAGCTTGTTTACAATTCAGAGAAATTATATTAATAAACCTTTTTACTGGCTTACTTTCCCTGCAATTCTGGTGTTCCCCAGTAGATGGCGCACTCCAGATACATTTCCAACGCAGCCTGTTACGTTTGTGTTTCACTCTTTGACCCCTCAGTGAAGAAGAGTGGAGCTCAGAAAGGAGGAGTGGACGGAGAATGTTGAGTGTTTAATGAGGAGAGCAGCGATCAGCAGCTGTTTCCCTGAGATGCAAAGTTAAAGCTTCATCATGCAAAGAAGTCGTCGCATGAAGAGGATCCAGAAACACGCCGTCTTCTCTGGACCAAAGCTCATTTAAAATGTTCTGAGTGGAAACCTGGATGAAGATGTGGAATAGTTTGTGGACAGCATGGACGGCGTGTCCTGCAGACTAAAGAGGAGAGGGAGCATCCAGCTTGTTATCAGCCTGCATCTCTGATGGGATGGGGTTGCATTAGTGCCGATGGCGTGGGCAGCTTCCACATCTGCCTTCCTGCAGGTCACATGTTCTCCGTGAAGTTGCTTTGACACTGACATGACTTTTATTGCTTGTTTCTTAGAAAATGTGACTGTTGTTTTTTGCAGAACCTCCAGCTGCTCCAGAAACAGAAGATTTCTGATTCCACCAACTCGCCTGCCAACAAGAAGGCCAGGTGAGAGCAGGAAAGGTTTGGTTGCAGTGATCGCCTGAAAAGGTTCTGCAACACAGTAGTGAGGGGTAGCATCACTTTGGCCCAGGCCCGTGTCATGAGTTTATATTTTCTATCATTCTGTCTTGGTTAAAGTTCTCAGACTCTTTATGACTTTTCTTTCTGTGACCATTGGGATTTTTTCTGTCATTGCCTGAAGGACTCCCACAACGTGTGTAGGCTTTGTTTTGCTGGTGGACTGATGTGTGTGCGTGTGCGTGTGCGTGTGCGTGCAGGATGGAGGAGATTCAGTCTTCCAGTAAGAAGCTTCCTCCGGAGTCTACGCCTCGCGTCATGTTTACAGGGTTCGAGCCCATGCAGGTTCAGCAGTACACCAAGGTAAACCTGAAGCGTGAATGCAGCCGGCTGCTGGCAGCGTCTCGGCTTCTCATGGTCTTTGTGGTTCACCTGCAGAGGTTGCTGGCTCTGGGTGGAGAGGTGGCCGACAGCAGTCAGAGGGCCACCCACCTGCTGGCCACTAAAGTGACTCGAACAGTCAAGTTCATGACAGCCATGTCTCTGGTGAAGCACATCATCAGCCCGGAGTGGCTCGAGGAGAGCTGGAGGAAGCAGAAGTTTGTTGGTATGTATGCAGTTTGTTGATGTTCACTCTTCATCAGACGGTGTTTATCCACACTGTTGTTGGTGATGCGTTGCAGACGAGCAGAGCTACACGCTGAGGGATGCCGAGGCGGAGGTGTTGTTCAGCTTCAGCCTGGAGGAGTCCCTGAAGAGAGCTCACGCTGCACCACTGTTCAAGGTCTGATGGAAGCCTGGCTTCTCCATGAGCCAAGCACCAAGTTGAAAGCTAATATCAGATGAATACTGAAGGGATTAAACTTATCCTAGCAGAACCTTTTTAGCATCATTATTTGGTACATTTGATCAACATTTTTCTGAACCTCAGAACAAACCCGCCTCCATGTCGACGACTTCTCGCTCTCTTTCAGCCAGTTGCTTAGACAAACGTTGACATGTTCAGCGCTCTGTGTCGTTACGATGTGAGAAAAGCCTCTGGCACGGCACGGGACGGCCGCGGCTGGTTAGGTACTGGACTGGACCGCCACTGCCATTCTGTCTCACTGATGGCGGTTTCTGCTGGGTGCAAACTCGGAGCCCCGTTACAGAGATTCTTCATCTGGATCAGTCTGAAGACGATGTTAGACAAGGAGGCGCTCTGCTGCCGGTGTCTGTTCCTGCAGCAGGGCCTCAAGGCGGTCCAAACGCTTGCAAGACACTTTCAATCTTTAGAGTGGGTCAGACGCAGTGGAACTACATGCTGGGATAATTCCTGAGGAAAGGCTTGGTGAATTTCACCATGTAGGCTGAGTCTTCATCAGAGAGAGGTGCAGGTGGCAGAGAGCAGGTAAAACCACATGAGAACAGGAGCTCCGTCACAAATCAACTACAGTAGTTTTTACAGAAACAGGAGGAATGAATCCAGTATAAATAATCTTTTATTTCCCTGCACGGCTCAGGACTCGGCCTGCTTTAGGAGTTTTACCAGTTCTGATGGAGTCAACATGACTAGCTTGTGTTTGTCTAAAGCAGCAGCAGCTTCTTGGTGTTTCGTAGACGAGAGATCACATGATGTGGAAACATCCTGTCCTCTCTCTCTGGCCCAGTCCTCCTTTCTCCAGGTGCTCCTCTGTAGGAGCTGGGCTTTGCTAAGGCACCATTAGACCCAGTTAGACATGAGCAACACAAGGCTTGTGTTGGAATGGGAGGAGTCTTGCTGCATGATGGTCCGTGCACGTCTGTTCCAGTTGTGGGGACTTTTTGTTGAGTTTCTCGTTCTGCAGCCAGAGAGAGAAGCTCTTCTCAGCATAGTGTCGGCGTTTGTCTTCTGCACAGTCAGGGCAAAAGACGGTAGACGCCACGTCCCGTCTGAGACATCAGCAACGTGACATAGAATGGCTAACAGAGATCCCAGTCAGAGCCACAAAGTCAGCCTTCTGCCGTGCATCCAGTTCAGCCTGTTTTCCAGGGTCATAAAGCTGTAGAAACGTGCCTGAAGGGGTCTTTCTGCTCGGCCGTCTAAACGTTAGCTCGCATGTCGCTGACCGTAGCACATCTTCATGTCTTCCACCACTGGCGGTGGTCCACAGTCCTCAGCAATCCATGTTGAGAGTGAATTTGTGAGCTTTTCTGACGCTGACTTTCTTTTTGGTCCTGAAGCCGGTCATTTCATCAAGTCATGGCTGCCAACACCGCTAGCTAATCCCGCTTTAAACTGCTGAAAAACCACTTCATTCCTAATGCTAATTTCTATTTAGAATTAAACTTAATTCCAATGTAAGTGTCTGGTTTATTTGCATTTTAATTCCAAACTATTTAATTCCTCTGTCGTGTAAACCTTCATCCCGCTCTAAGTTAATTCCAGTCGTTCTGAGCATGCTCGTTACCTCGTCCTGTCCCGACGACGCGCCTTGTTCTTCCCCCTGTCTTTCTTCTCCTTCTCAGTTGCTGCAGAAAGTCAAGTAGTATGCTGGTGTTGAGCTGCTACTTCACATTTACAATAAAAATAGCAGTGAAACTGGAACTTATTATGTAGTTTTTATAAGTTACGACAGTTATGAAAAGTTGAGAAGCAGGGAGCCAACTTTGTTTATTTCCGGAATACGTCATCCATCACGTGCACCCTCTGTCCAATCAGAACCCTTCCCAACCCGCCGCTCTAAAGAGGAGGACCTGTTTCACGTAAACCTTCATTCGGAATTATTTTCATGTGAACTCGTCGGAGAATTTTAACTCTGAATGATTAAATTCTGAATTAAAAAAAGCCCGTGACTGTTGCCAGTGTAACGTTGGTCCAGATTCTGTAATCAGCTGCTGGATCAGATGGAAAACAAAAGACCAGAACAGTGAATATTTTCTAAAGATACCTCTGAGATGTTATGCAGCTGTGAGCTGCTTCTCATGGATGTTTGGTCTGTGTCTCGTGTGATGAAGGGGAAGTACTTCTACCTGACTCCAGGAATCTGCCCCAGCCTCAGTACCATGAAGGCCATTCTGGAGAGCGCTGGAGGGAAGCTGCTGGCCAAGCAGCCACCCTACAGGAAGATCATGGAGCACAAGCAGAACAAGGTCTGTCCGTCCATCCATCCCTACATGCATCAATATGTCTAATATTCCAGGTGTCTCCAGCTCTGGTCCTGCATGTTTTAATGTGCTGCACACCTGGCCCAATCAATGGTTTATTAACAGGCAGCTGCAGAAGATGACAAGTTGTTGGACAACCTTCTCATTTGACGAAGTGTGAAACCTGCAGAGTGGAGGACCAGAGCTGGAGACCCCAATCCATCCATCCATTCATTTCTGACTTCTTTTTCTGTTTCAGAACCTTCCAGAGATTATTTTAATTTCCTGTGACAATGACCTCCACCTTTGTCGGGAATACTTCCAGAAAAACATTGGTAACACGCGCACACACACTCAAACACACACAGTACTGATGGATAATTGGTGTAATCTGAAGGGTCTAAACATGTGATGTTTCGTCTCTTATGTGCAGACGTCCACAATGCTGAGTTCATCCTAACTGGAGTCCTGACCCAGAAGCTGGATTATGACTCATATCCTTTCACTGCGTCATCAGGAACAACATCAGGGTCATGAAACCTAAACATAGCTGGTTGGGAAGATGGCTGGCAGTCAGTGAGGAAACCGGGTAACATGAGCTGGACTTCTATCATGCTGATTTAATCATTCAACACACCCATAACCTGCCTTATGTATTCAAATCAGAAGACCTGCACACATGTACCTGGAAGTGTTGACATAGAACACAGCGAGGGGTATGTTAAATAGTGCAGAAAGTTGGCCATTTTAGCCTTACAGTTGATCACCTATCCCACATAATTAGACCATGAAAATTCCCTTACAGCACTTTACATGTTTTCATAAAAAATTATGTCAGATTTTGTTTGTGGACATGGTGTCACCTCCAATTTTGGTGCTTCACCATGAAAAGTAAAATTTCCAACAGTGACACACCAAATTCCACACTCCACCACTGTCAATATTAGCTAGGAAGTACTGGGCTTTGCACTTTTGTGTCCTGCTTCTCAGTGATTGATCATACTTTATTATTTTTAATTTCCCAAATAAGATAAATTCCAAATCAACATGTAATCATTAGTTCAATATTCCAGTTATTTTGTATACTAACACAAAAACAAATACCTTTTCGTGCCACCTGCTGGTTCCACACCGCTATAATATAACTGGAAAAATACCAGAATTTCTGCATCTGCATACAGTGGAAAACCAGTTGAAACTGATGAAATGTAGCCAAAGCATCAAATATCACGTTTATTCTAAAAGAAATGGTGATCGTACACAACAGATCATTTTAAACTAGAATGACTGATTTAAAAAAGTGTTTTTAATGGAAGTGAGTGGGACTATTTTGGGCACTAAAAATATTGATATTACACAAAAACGAAATTCAATCAAATTGTAGCAACTGATCTTTTAACTTATCTAATTCTCCAATCACCACCAAAGGCCATCTTTCTGATATTTCTATTGTATGGAAAATAATTGTGTATATACACATATATACACACACACACACAGCTCCAAAAAATAAAGGGAACACAAAAGTAAAGTACACTAAAGATGTAAATGAATGAAATATTTTTATGAAATACTTTGCGCCAGTGGAGAATTTACCAATCTTGGTGTTCTCTGGCAAATGCCAAACGTCCTGCACGGTGTTGGGCTGGAAGCACAACCCCCACCTGTGGACGTCGGGCCCTCATACCACCCTCATGGAGTCTGTTTCTGACTGTTGGAGCAGACACATGTACATTTGTGTCCTGCTGGAGCTCATTCTGCAGGGCTCTGGCAGTGCTCCTCCTGTTCCTCCTTGCACAAAGAAGGAGGTAGCGGTCCTGCTGCTGGGTTGTTGCCCTCCCACGGCCTCCTCCACGTCTCCTGATGTACTGGCCTGTCTCCTGGTAGCGCCTCCATGCTCTGGACGCTATGCTGACAGACACAGCAAACCTTCTTGCCACAGCTGGCATTGATGTGCCATCCTGGATGAGCTGCACTACCTGAGCCACTTGTGTGGGTTGTAGACTCCGTCTCATGCAACCACTAGAGTGAAAGCACCGCCAGCATTCAGACCAAAACATCAGCCAGAAAGCATCGGAACTGAGAAGTGGTCTGTGGTCTCCACCTGCAGAACCACTCCTTTATTGGGTGTGTCTTGCCAGTTGCCTATAATTTCCACCTGTTGTCTATTCCATTTGCACAACAGCAGGTGGAACTGATTGTCAATCAGTGTTGCTTCCTAAGTGGACAGTTCCATTTCACAGAAGTCTGGCTGACTTGGAGTTACAGAGTGTTGTTTAGGTGTTCCCTTTAGTTTTCGAGCAGTGTATATATATATATATATATATATATATATATATATATATATATATATGAAATCTTTTTCTTAAATAAGGTGAACAATGTTACTTGTCTCCACAGACTAGAGATAAAAGGGAAAAAAAATGTTTTTCTTGGACTAAGATTTTGTTTCATTGGTGGAAGTTTCTTTTTTTTTTTTTAGTCTTCACAGTTGACGGCAAATTTCCTCAACAATCACACATATAAGTTCACCTGAAGAAGAGGACATAGATGATGTGTCCAGCCCAGCCATTGACATTTTTCTGTTTTCAGTCATTTTGTAGTTTTGTTACCTGTTGCAGAAGAAAATAAACGGATGTTATTTTTGTGAAACAATTTGATTAAAATTATGGAAAATAAACCTTTTTCTTGTTGCTTAAATAAAAGGTGTAAAGATTTGAGTGTTGCTTATATCTATTCGAGTCATCAGGCTTAAAATTGATCCAGAATGTCGGACAGTAAAACAGCAGATATTTAAAGATGATCTGAGCTTGGTCCCCAGGTCAAACACTAATGCTGTGACATAGCAACTTGTCTGCTTAACTTCTAAAAGCTTTCCTGAAGTTCTTTCCTCCCAGGTTGACAGAGAATTCCTGATAGAATTGATTTAATTAACCATTAATGAGGGTCTGGGGTAGTTACTGCTTAACTTCTTATTGTTGGCTGTCAGACAGATAGCTTGCAGCCAGGGAGGCTGCTGGGTGGAAAGGGGCGTATGGCGCTGCCTGCGGTGCTGCCCTCAAAAAATACCTCAGACTGAATTAGATGCAGTCTGAGCCAAGGTCATGTGCTAAATATTCCAGGTGTGACTGCTGCTGAAGGTTTTCCAAGGCAAAACATTTAAATCTACAATCAGAGTGACATCTTCCTCCAAATGAAGTCACATAGCATGCTGCTGTATGTACAAACCCAAAATGTACAGCGTGGCATCTGAAACGAGAACGTTAAGAAAATGTACAAACAAGTTTTCAAACCAGCAGAGAAACAAGAAAAACTGGTGTTCTGTGGAAACCTGCTAACACATTAAAATGAACAAGGTTTGTGTCCACATCTGCTACCTGTCAGAATACTGTGTGCATTTTTTCATCCAATTAACACTTTTGTGTTATCCAAAATAGTTCATTCAAAGATGATTAAGCAACATATTTGTTAATAAAAGATCTTTACCTAAAGAACATAACTAAAAAAAAAAAAGTCACTGGCATTTAAAAACTCACAATGTCTCGGCTGTAAGAATGATCCCATCAAAGTATACATAATTATACAGGTAAAATGACAAATTACTGGATGAAAATATTTACAGATCATGAAAGACTCACTATACTTTAAAGAATTCAAATCATGAATTAGCATACAGATATTTAAAACCCATTTCACAATCTAAAATGTCTCACACCTTCCTGAGCTGCCACCTTACAGTGGTGGAGCCCTTGGTGGGGGTAGGTGGTAGGGTCACCCAGGGAAAACTGGTCTCTATGGGAGGGATCAGACTAAGCAAGGCTCAAAGCCCCCAATGATGGATAAAAACATTAGAAAAAGGTTTCCTTTACCCAGACGTGTCATTGGGGCTCTCCTTTGGGGCACAGAAGCAATCACCTGGTGACTGGTGACCCTGCGGCCAGTTAAAAAAAAAAAAATTGAGTCCTCCTGACTTTGTTTTCAAAAACGAATTCATCCACACTTATCCGCGCTCCTAATCCTATCCAATCAGAAAAACCTTGTTTTACCATGTTGGTTCCACAAAATATGCCTCTGATGTTATATGCATAGTTGGCATAATATAATTGTCCTCAATGGCATCCTTCATTTATGGTCATTTATGTGAAGCAGTATTCAAGCGCATATAAGTGTAGACTTATTTTTAAGCGCATAACTTTTTGTGTGGATGACAGGCAAAATCTGAGAAAAATATCGTTTTGTGAGATACCCTGCTATGTTGTGGACAAGGCCTAAGCTGGAGCTTGAGATCGAGCGGTTCTGAGTAGTTATAATTGGACTCACCTCATCGGATGGCTTAGGTTCTTGAACCAGTGTACTCGAGAAGGACTGGACCCTCTTCCTGTCTGGAGTTGCTCGCAGTGAGAGGCGCCAAGTCCACTACGGTGAACAAGAGGGTAGCCTCCCTCTGCCTTCAGGTGAGGAGACGGGTCCTAACTGCATTTTGTGCACCAAAATACACCAAACAGAGTACCCACTCTTTTTGAGGATATAGTGCCCTGCAACCGGGAGCCACTTCACACTCGGCTGCGAGTGTCGTCCAAGCGAGAGCTGGAGATCACAACCAGATGAAGCCAATGGAACCACATCATCGGCAAAAGCCAGAGTTGACCAAATCCTAAGGCCACAGAACCAGATCCCCTTAACACCTCGCCAATGCCAAGAAATTCTATCCATAAAAATTATTAACCAAATTGATGTTAAAGGGCAGCCTTGGCACAGTCCAACCCTGATTGAAAACAAATTCAACCTACTGCCGGCACTGGACCAAGCTCTGGCACCAGTCATACAGGGACCTGACAGCTCGTACAAGGGGGTCCAGTACCCCATACTCCCCACAGGGGCCCCTGGAGGACATGATCAAATGTCTTCTACAAGTCCACAAAGCACATGTAGACTGGTTGGGTAAACTCCCATGCCCCATATGAACCTGTCCCACTCTTCTGTAACCAGAGGGAAAACCGCACTGCTCCTCCTAAATCTGAGATTTGACTATCGGATGGACCTTCCCCTCAAGAATCCCTCAATAGACCTTAGCAGGGATGGTAAAGGAGTGTGATTCCCCCTGTAGTTGGATCACATCCTCCTTGAAGAGGCGGACCACCAACCCTGTCTGCAAGTTCAGAGGCACTGTCCCAAATGTCCATGCAATGCTGCAGAGAGGACCGCCCCACAGCACCCAGAGCTTTAAGAAACTCCGGGTGGATCACATCCACTCCTGGAGCCTTACCACCAAGGAGCTTTTTAACCTCAGCAACCTCAGCCTCACAGATAGGAGAGTCCACCACTGAGTCCATCAGCTCTGCTTCCTCATCAGAAGACGTGTTGGTAGGATTGAGGAAGTAAGAAAAGAATTCTCTCCACTGACCCACCATGTCCTGAGTTTAGGTCAGCAGCTCCTTCCCCACTGTACCCAGTGTTGATGGAGCACTGCTTCCCCCTCATGTGTTGTCGGATGGTGGACCAGAATATCCTTGAGGCTGTCCAGAAGTCGCTTTCTATGGCATTGCCAAATTTAGCCTATGCTCTAGTTTTTGCCGTGGCGACAACTGAAGCCACATTCTGCTTAGCTTGCTGATATATATCAGCTGCCTCCAGATTCGCACAGGCCAAAAATGCCTAATAGGACTCCTTCAGCTTGACGGCATCCCTCACTGCGGGTGTCTACCAACAAATGCTAGGATTACCACAATGAGAGGCACCAACAACAGCCACAGCTTTGTGGCACCTGTATAAAGTCGTTAACTGCATAAAGACACCTGTCCACCCCATACAATCAGTACGACTCCAACTACTAATATGGCCTGGAGACCAAAGAGCTGTCCAAAGACACCAGAGACAACATTAGACCTCCACAAGACTGGAAAAGGGCTACGGGGCAACTGTCAAGCAGCTTGGTGAAAAAAGATCCACTGTTGGAGCAGTTATTAGAAAGTTGAAGAAGTTAAACATGACTGTCAATCTCCCTCAAACTGGAGCTCCATGCAAGATCTCACCTTGTGGTGTCTCATTGTTCCTAAGAAAGGTGAGGAATCAGCCCAGAACTACACGGGAGGAGCTGGTCAATGACCTGAAAAGAGCTGGGACCACTGTTTCCATTGTTACTGTTGGTAATACACGAATACATCGTGGTTTAAAACCATGCATGGCACAGAAGGTTCCTCTGTTTAAACCAGTACATGAACAGGTCAATCTTAAGTTTGGATGACCTTTTGGATGATCCAGAGGGAGAAAGTCATGTAATCAGATGAGACCAAAAGAGAAGTTTTTGGTCTTTATTCCACTCGCCGTGTTTGGAGAAAGAAGTATGACGAGTACCATCCCAAGAACACCATCCCTACTGTGAAGCATGGGGATGGTAGCATCATGCTTTGGGGGTGTTTTTCTGTACATGGGACAGGACGACTGCATAGTATTAAGGAGAGGATGACCAGGGCTATGTGTTGCCAGATTTTGGGGAACAACCTCCTTCCCTCAGTCAGAGCATTGAAGATGGGTTATGGCTGGGTCTTCCAACATGACAATGACCTGAAGCACACAGCCAGGATCACCATATCAAGCATATCAAGGTTCTGGAGAGGCGAAGCCAGTCTCCAGACCTAAACCCAGAAAAATTTTAGAGGGAGTTCAAATTCTGTGTTTATTAACGACAGCCTAGAAACCTGACTGATCTAGGGAAGACCTGAGGAGTGGGATAAAATCCCCCCTGGAGAGTGTGTAAACCTGGTGGAAAACTACAAAAACCGCCAAAATCCCCCCCTGGAGAGTGTGTAAACCTGGTGGAAAACTACAAAAACCGCCAAAATCCCTCCTGGAGAGTGTGTAAACCTGGTGGAAAACTACAAAAACCGCCAAAATCCCTCCTGGAGAGTGTGTAAACCTGATGGAAAACTACAAAAACCGCCAAAATCCGTCCTGGAGAGTGTGTAAACCCGGTGGAAAACTACAAAAACCGCCAAAATCCCCCCTGGAGAGTGTGTAAACCTGGTGGAAAACTACAAAAACCGCCAATATTCCCCCTGGAGAGTGTGTAAACCTGGTGGAAAACTACAAAAACCGCCAAAATCCCCCCTGGAGAGTGTGTAAACCTGGTGGAAAACTACAAAAACCGCCAAAATCCCCCCTGGAGAGTGTGTAAACCTGGTGGAAAACTACAAAAACCGCCAATATTCCCCCTGGAGAGTGTGTAAACCTGGTGGAAAACTACAAAAACCGCCAATATTCCCCCTGGAGAGTGTGTAAACCTGGTGGAAAACTACAAAAACCGCCAATATTCCCCCTGGAGAGTGTGTAAACCTGGTGGAAAACTACAAAAACTGCCAATATTCCCCCTGGAGAGTGTGTAAACCTGGTGGAAAACTACAAAAACCGCCAATATTCCCCCTGGAGAGTGTGTAAACCTGGTGGAAAACTACAAAAACCGCCAAAATCCCTCCTGGAGAGTGTGTAAACCTGGTGGAAAACTACAAAAACTGCCAAAATCCCTCCTGGAGAGTGTGTAAACCTGGTGGAAAACTACAAAAACCGCCAATATTCCTCCTGGAGAGTGTGTAAACCTGGTGGAAAACTACAAAAACCGCCAAAATCCCCCCTGGAGAGTGTGTAAACCTGGTGGAAAACTACAAAAACTGCCAAAATCCCTCCTGGAGAGTGTGTAAACCTGGTGGAAAACTACAAAAACCGCCAAAATCCCCCCTGGAGAGTGTGTAAACCTGGTGGAAAACTACAAAAACCGCCAAAATCTCTCCTGGAGAGTGTGTAAACCTGGTGGAAAACTACAAAAACCGCCAAAATCCCTCCTGGAGAGTGTGTAAACCTGGTGGAAAACTACAAAAACCGCCAAAATCCCTCCTGGAGAGTGTGTAAACCTGGTGGAAAACTACAAAAACCGCCAAAATCCCTCCTGGAGAGTGTGTAAACCTGGTGGAAAACTACAAAAACTGCCAAAATCCCTCCTGGAGAGTGTGTAAACCTGGTGGAAAACTACAAAAACCGCCAAAATCCCTCCTGGAGAGTGTGTAAACCTGGTGGAAAACTACAAAAACTGCCAATATTCCCCCTGGAGAGTGTGTAAACCTGGTGGAAAACTACAAAAACCGCCAATATTCCCCCTGGAGAGTGTGTAAACCTGGTGGAAAACTACAAAAACAGCCAATATTCCCCCTGGAGAGTGTGTAAACCTGGTGGAAAACTACAAAAACCGCCAAAATCCCTCCTGGAGAGTGTGTAAACCTGGTGGAAAACTACAAAAACCGCCAAAATCCCTCCTGGAGAGTGTGTAAACCTGGTGGAAAACTACAAAAACCGCAAAAATCTCTCCTGGAGAGTGTGTAAACCTGGTGGAAAACTACAAAAACCGCCAAAATCCCTCCTGGAGAGTGTGTAAACCTGGTGGAAAACTACAAAAACTGCCAAAATCCCTCCTGGAGAGTGTGTAAACCTGGTGGAAAACTACAAAAACCGCCAATATTCCTCCTGGAGAGTGTGTAAACCTGGTGGAAAACTACAAAAACCGCCAAAATCCCCCCTGGAGAGTGTGTAAACCTGGTGGAAAACTACAAAAACAGCCAAATTCCCTCCTGGAGAGTGTGTAAACCTGGTGGAAAACTACAAAAACCGCCAATATTCCCCCCTGGAGAGTGTGTAAACCTGGTGGAAAACTACAAAAACCGCCAATATTCCCCCTGGAGAGTGTGTAAACCTGGTGGAAAACTACAAAAACCGCCAAATTCCCTCCTGGAGAGTGTGTAAACCTGGTGGAAAACTACAAAAACCGCCAAAATCCCTCCTGGAGAGTGTGTAAACCTGGTGGAAAACTACAAAAACTGCCAATATTCCCCCTGGAGAGTGTGTAAACCTGGTGGAAAACTACAAAAACCGCCAAAATCCCTCCTGGAGAGTGTGTAAACCTGGTGGAAAACTACAAAAACCGCCAAAATCCCCCCTGGAGAGTGTGTAAACCTGGTGGAAAACTACAAAAACCGCCAATATTCCTCCTGGAGAGTGTGTAAACCTGGTGGAAAACTACAAAAACTGCCAAAATCCCTCCTGGAGAGTGTGTAAACCTGGTGGAAAACTACAAAAACCGCCAATATTCCCCCTGGAGAGTGTGTAAACCTGGTGGAAAACTACAAAAACCGCCAATATTCCCCCTGGAGAGTGTGTAAACCTGGTGGAAAACTACAAAAACCGCCAATATTCCCCCCTGGAGAGTGTGTAAACCTGGTGGAAAACTACAAAAACCGCCAAAATCCCTCCTGGAGAGTGTGTAAACCTGGTGGAAAACTACAAAAACCGCCAAAATCCCTCCTGGAGAGTGTGTAAACCTGGTGGAAAACTACAAAAACCGCCAAAATCCCTCCTGGAGAGTGTGTAAACCTGGTGGAAAACTACAAAAACCGCCAATATTCCCCCTGGAGAGTGTGTAAACCTGGTGGAAAACTACAAAAACCGCCAAAATCCCCCCTGGAGAGTGTGTAAACCTGGTGGAAAACTACAAAAACCGCCAATATTCCCCCTGGAGAGTGTGTAAACCTGGTGGAAAACTACAAAAACTGCCAAAATCCCTCCTGGAGAGTGTGTAAACCTGGTGGAAAACTACAAAAACTGCCAAAATCCCTCCTGGAGAGTGTGTAAACCTGGTGGAAAACTACAAAAACCGCCAAATTCCCTCCTGGAGAGTGTGTAAACCTGGTGGAAAACTACAAAAACCGCCAAATTCCCTCCTGGAGAGTGTGTAAACCTGGTGGAAAACTACAAAAACTGCCAAAATCCCTCCTGGAGAGTGTGTAAACCTGGTGGAAAACTACAAAAACCGCCAAAATCCCTCCTGGAGAGTGTGTAAACCTGGTGGAAAACTACAAAAACCGCCAATATTCCCCCTGGAGAGTGTGTAAACCTGGTGGAAAACTACAAAAACCGCCAAAATCCCCCCTGGAGAGTGTGTAAACCTGGTGGAAAACTACAAAAACCGCCAAAATCCCCCCTGGAGAGTGTGTAAACCTGGTGGAAAACTACAAAAACCGCCAATATTCCCCCTGGAGAGTGTGTAAACCTGGTGGAAAACTACAAAAACCGCCAATATTCCTCCTGGAGAGTGTGTAAACCTGGTGGAAAACTACAAAAACCGCCAATATTCCTCCTGGAGAGTGTGTAAACCTGGTGGAAAACTACAAAAACCGCCAATATTCCTCCTGGAGAGTGTGTAAACCTGGTGGAAAACTACAAAAACCGCCAATATTCCCCCTGGAGAGTGTGTAAACCTGGTGGAAAACTACAAAAACCGCCAAAATCCCCCCTGGAGAGTGTGTAAACCTGGTGGAAAACTACAAAAACCGCCAATATTCCCCCTGGAGAGTGTGTAAACCTGGTGGAAAACTACAAAAACTGCTAAAATCCCTCCTGGAGAGTGTGTAAACCTGGTGGAAAACTACAAAAACCGCCAATATTCCTCCTGGAGAGTGTGTAAACCTGGTGGAAAACTACAAAAACTGCCAAAATCCCCCCTGGAGAGTGTGTAAACCTGGTGGAAAACTACAAAAACCGCCAATATTCCTCCTGGAGAGTGTGTAAACCTGGTGGAAAACTACAAAAACCGCCAATATTCCCCCTGGAGAGTGTGTAAACCTGGTGGAAAACTACAAAAACCGCCAATATTCCCCCTGGAGAGTGTGTAAACCTGGTGGAAAACTACAAAAACTGCCAATATTCCCCCTGGAGAGTGTGTAAACCTGGTGGAAAACTACAAAAACTGCCAATATTCCCCCTGGAGAGTGTGTAAACCTGGTGGAAAACTACAAAAACCGCCAATATTCCCCCTGGAGAGTGTGTAAACCTGGTGGAAAACTACAAAAACCGCCAAAATCCCTCCTGGAGAGTGTGTAAACCTGGTGGAAAACTACAAAAACCGCCAATATTCCTCCTGGAGAGTGTGTAAACCTGGTGGAAAACTACAAAAACCGCCAAAATCCCTCCTGGAGAGTGTGTAAACCTGGTGGAAAACTACAAAAACCGCCAATATTCCCCCTGGAGAGTGTGTAAACCTGGTGGAAAACTACAAAAACTGCCAATATTCCCCCTGGAGAGTGTGTAAACCTGGTGGAAAACTACAAAAACCGCCAATATTCCTCCTGGAGAGTGTGTAAACCTGGTGGAAAACTACAAAAACTGCCAAAATCCCTCCTGGAGAGTGTGTAAACCTGGTGGAAAACTACAAAAACCGCCAATATTCCTCCTGGAGAGTGTGTAAACCTGGTGGAAAACTACAAAAACCGCCAAAATCCCCCCTGGAGAGTGTGTAAACCTGGTGGAAAACTACAAAAACCGCCAATATTCCTCCTGGAGAGTGTGTAAACCTGGTGGAAAACTACAAAAACTGCCAAAATCCCTCCTGGAGAGTGTGTAAACCTGGTGGAAAACTACAAAAACCGCCAATATTCCCCCTGGAGAGTGTGTAAACCTGGTGGAAAACTACAAAAACTGCCAAAATCCCTCCTGGAGAGTGTGTAAACCTGGTGGAAAACTACAAAAACCGCCAAAATCCCTCCTGGAGAGTGTGTAAACCTGGTGGAAAACTACAAAAACCGCCAATATTCCCCCTGGAGAGTGTGTAAACCTGGTGGAAAACTACAAAAACTGCCAAAATCCCTCCTGGAGAGTGTGTAAACCTGGTGGAAAACTACAAAAACCGCCAAAATCCCTCCTGGAGAGTGTGTAAACCTGGTGGAAAACTACAAAAACCGCCAATATTCCCCCTGGAGAGTGTGTAAACCTGGTGGAAAACTACAAAAACCGCCAAAATCCCCCCTGGAGAGTGTGTAAACCTGGTGGAAAACTACAAAAACCGCCAAAATCCCCCCTGGAGAGTGTGTAAACCTGGTGGAAAACTACAAAAACCGCCAATATTCCCCCTGGAGAGTGTGTAAACCTGGTGGAAAACTACAAAAACCGCCAATATTCCCCCTGGAGAGTGTGTAAACCTGGTGGAAAACTACAAAAACCGCCAATATTCCTCCTGGAGAGTGTGTAAACCTGGTGGAAAACTACAAAAACCGCCAATATTCCCCCTGGAGAGTGTGTAAACCTGGTGGAAAACTACAAAAACCGCCAATATTCCTCCTGGAGAGTGTGTAAACCTGGTGGAAAACTACAAAAACCGCCAATATTCCCCCTGGAGAGTGTGTAAACCTGGTGGAAAACTACAAAAACCGCCAAAATCCCCCCTGGAGAGTGTGTAAACCTGGTGGAAAACTACAAAAACCGCCAATATTCCCCCTGGAGAGTGTGTAAACCTGGTGGAAAACTACAAAAACCGCCAATATTCCTCCTGGAGAGTGTGTAAACCTGGTGGAAAACTACAAAAACCGCCAATATTCCCCCTGGAGAGTGTGTAAACCTGGTGGAAAACTACAAAAACCGCCAATATTCCCCCTGGAGAGTGTGTAAACCTGGTGGAAAACTACAAAAACTGCCAATATTCCCCCTGGAGAGTGTGTAAACCTGGTGGAAAACTACAAAAACTGCCAATATTCCCCCTGGAGAGTGTGTAAACCTGGTGGAAAACTACAAAAACCGCCAATATTCCTCCTGGAGAGTGTGTAAACCTGGTGGAAAACTACAAAAACCGCCAATATTCCCCCTGGAGAGTGTGTAAACCTGGTGGAAAACTACAAAAACTGCCAATATTCCCCCTGGAGAGTGTGTAAACCTGGTGGAAAACTACAAAAACTGCCAATATTCCCCCTGGAGAGTGTGTAAACCTGGTGGAAAACTACAAAAACTGCCAATATTCCCCCTGGAGAGTGTGTAAACCTGGTGGAAAACTACAAAAACCGCCAATATTCCTCCTGGAGAGTGTGTAAACCTGGTGGAAAACTACAAAAACTGCCAAAATCCCTCCTGGAGAGTGTGTAAACCTGGTGGAAAACTACAAAAACCGCCAATATTCCCCCTGGAGAGTGTGTAAACCTGGTGGAAAACTACAAAAACCGCCAAAATCCCTCCTGGAGAGTGTGTAAACCTGGTGGAAAACTACAAAAACTGCCAAAATCCCTCCTGGAGAGTGTGTAAACCTGGTGGAAAACTACAAAAACCGCCAATATTCCCCCCTGGAGAGTGTGTAAACCTGGTGGAAAACTACAAAAACTGCCAATATTCCCCCTGGAGAGTGTGTAAACCCGGTGGAAAACTACAAAAACCGCCAAAATCCCTCCTGGAGAGTGTGTAAACCTGGTGGAAAACTACAAAAACTGCCAATATTCCCCCTGGAGAGTGTGTAAACCTGGTGGAAAACTACAAAAACCGCCAAAATCCCTCCTGGAGAGTGTGTAAACCTGGTGGAAAACTACAAAAACCGCCAATATTCCCCCTGGAGAGTGTGTAAACCTGGTGGAAAACTACAAAAACCGCCAAAATCCCTCCTGGAGAGTGTGTAAACCTGGTGGAAAACTACAAAAACCGCCAATATTCCCCCTGGAGAGTGTGTAAACCTGGTGGAAAACTACAAAAACTGCCAAAATCCCTCCTGGAGAGTGTGTAAACCTGGTGGAAAACTACAAAAACCGCCAATATTCCCCCTGGAGAGTGTGTAAACCTGGTGGAAAACTACAAAAACTGCCAAAATCCCTCCTGGAGAGTGTGTAAACCTGGTGGAAAACTACAAAAACCGCCAATATTCCTCCTGGAGAGTGTGTAAACCTGGTGGAAAACTACAAAAACCGCCAATATTCCCCCTGGAGAGTGTGTAAACCTGGTGGAAAACTATAAAAACCGCCAAAATCCCTCCTGGAGAGTGTGTAAACCTGGTGGAAAACTACAAAAACCGCCAAAATCCCCCCTGGAGAGTGTGTAAACCTGGTGGAAAACTACAAAAACCGCCAATATTCCCCCTGGAGAGTGTGTAAACCTGGTGGAAAACTACAAAAACCGCCAATATTCCCCCTGGAGAGTGTGTAAACCTGGTGGAAAACTACAAAAACTGCCAAAATCCCTCCTGGAGAGTGTGTAAACCTGGTGGAAAACTACAAAAACCGCCAATATTCCTCCTGGAGAGTGTGTAAACCTGGTGGAAAACTACAAAAACCGCCAATATTCCCCCTGGAGAGTGTGTAAACCTGGTGGAAAACTACAAAAACTGCCAAAATCCCTCCTGGAGAGTGTGTAAACCTGGTGGAAAACTACAAAAACTGCCAAAATCCCCCCTGGAGAGTGTGTAAACCTGGTGGAAAACTACAAAAACTGCCAAAATCCCCCCTGGAGAGTGTGTAAACCTGGTGGAAAACTACAAAAACTGCCAAAATCCCCCCTGGAGAGTGTGTAAACCTGGTGGAAAACTACAAAAACCGCCAATATTCCTCCTGGAGAGTGTGTAAACCTGGTGGAAAACTACAAAAACCGCCAAAATCCCTCCTGGAGAGTGTGTAAACCTGGTGGAAAACTACAAAAACCGCCAAAATCCCTCCTGGAGAGTGTGTAAACCTGGTGGAAAACTACAAAAACCGCCAAAATCCCCCCTGGAGAGTGTGTAAACCTGGTGGAAAACTACAAAAACCGCCAATATTCCTCCTGGAGAGTGTGTAAACCTGGTGGAAAACTACAAAAACTGCCAAAATCCCTCCTGGAGAGTGTGTAAACCTGGTGGAAAACTACAAAAACCGCCAAAATCCCTCCTGGAGAGTGTGTAAACCTGGTGGAAAACTACAAAAACCGCCAATATTCCCCCTGGAGAGTGTGTAAACCTGGTGGAAAACTACAAAAACTGCCAAAATCCCTCCTGGAGAGTGTGTAAACCTGGTGGAAAACTACAAAAACCGCCAAAATCCCTCCTGGAGAGTGTGTAAACCTGGTGGAAAACTACAAAAACCGCCAATATTCCCCCTGGAGAGTGTGTAAACCTGGTGGAAAACTACAAAAACCGCCAAAATCCCCCCTGGAGAGTGTGTAAACCTGGTGGAAAACTACAAAAACCGCCAAAATCCCCCCTGGAGAGTGTGTAAACCTGGTGGAAAACTACAAAAACCGCCAATATTCCCCCTGGAGAGTGTGTAAACCTGGTGGAAAACTACAAAAACCGCCAATATTCCCCCTGGAGAGTGTGTAAACCTGGTGGAAAACTACAAAAACCGCCAATATTCCTCCTGGAGAGTGTGTAAACCTGGTGGAAAACTACAAAAACCGCCAATATTCCCCCTGGAGAGTGTGTAAACCTGGTGGAAAACTACAAAAACCGCCAATATTCCCCCTGGAGAGTGTGTAAACCTGGTGGAAAACTACAAAAACTGCCAAAATCCCCCCTGGAGAGTGTGTAAACCTGGTGGAAAACTACAAAAACCGCCAAAATCCCCCCTGGAGAGTGTGTAAACCTGGTGGAAAACTACAAAAACCGCCAATATTCCCCCTGGAGAGTGTGTAAACCTGGTGGAAAACTACAAAACCCGCCAAAATCCCCCCTGGAGAGTGTGTAAACCTGGTGGAAAACTACAAAAACCGCCAATATTCCTCCTGGAGAGTGTGTAAACCTGGTGGAAAACTACAAAAACCGCCAATATTCCTCCTGGAGAGTGTGTAAACCTGGTGGAAAACTACAAAAACCGCCAAAATCCCTCCTGGAGAGTGTGTAAACCTGGTGGAAAACTACAAAAACCGCCAATATTCCTCCTGGAGAGTGTGTAAACCTGGTGGAAAACTACAAAAACTGCCAAAATCCCTCCTGGAGAGTGTGTAAACCTGGTGGAAAACTACAAAAACCGCCAAAATCCCTCCTGGAGAGTGTGTAAACCTGGTGGAAAACTACAAAAACCGCCAATATTCCCCCTGGAGAGTGTGTAAACCTGGTGGAAAACTACAAAAACTGCCAAAATCCCTCCTGGAGAGTGTGTAAACCTGGTGGAAAACTACAAAAACCGCCAAAATCCCTCCTGGAGAGTGTGTAAACCTGGTGGAAAACTACAAAAACCGCCAATATTCCCCCTGGAGAGTGTGTAAACCTGGTGGAAAACTACAAAAACCGCCAAAATCCCCCCTGGAGAGTGTGTAAACCTGGTGGAAAACTACAAAAACCGCCAAAATCCCCCCTGGAGAGTGTGTAAACCTGGTGGAAAACTACAAAAACCGCCAATATTCCCCCTGGAGAGTGTGTAAACCTGGTGGAAAACTACAAAAACCGCCAATATTCCCCCTGGAGAGTGTGTAAACCTGGTGGAAAACTACAAAAACCGCCAATATTCCTCCTGGAGAGTGTGTAAACCTGGTGGAAAACTACAAAAACCGCCAATATTCCCCCTGGAGAGTGTGTAAACCTGGTGGAAAACTACAAAAACCGCCAATATTCCTCCTGGAGAGTGTGTAAACCTGGTGGAAAACTACAAAAACCGCCAAAATCCCTCCTGGAGAGTGTGTAAACCTGGTGGAAAACTACAAAAACCGCCAATATTCCCCCTGGAGAGTGTGTAAACCTGGTGGAAAACTACAAAAACCGCCAAAATCCCCCCTGGAGAGTGTGTAAACCTGGTGGAAAACTACAAAAACCGCCAATATTCCCCCTGGAGAGTGTGTAAACCTGGTGGAAAACTACAAAAACCGCCAATATTCCTCCTGGAGAGTGTGTAAACCTGGTGGAAAACTACAAAAACCGCCAATATTCCCCCTGGAGAGTGTGTAAACCTGGTGGAAAACTACAAAAACCGCCAATATTCCCCCTGGAGAGTGTGTAAACCTGGTGGAAAACTACAAAAACTGCCAATATTCCCCCTGGAGAGTGTGTAAACCTGGTGGAAAACTACAAAAACTGCCAATATTCCCCCTGGAGAGTGTGTAAACCTGGTGGAAAACTACAAAAACCGCCAATATTCCTCCTGGAGAGTGTGTAAACCTGGTGGAAAACTACAAAAACCGCCAAAATCCCTCCTGGAGAGTGTGTAAACCTGGTGGAAAACTACAAAAACCGCCAAAATCCCTCCTGGAGAGTGTGTAAACCTGGTGGAAAACTACAAAAACTGCCAAAATCCCTCCTGGAGAGTGTGTAAACCTGGTGGAAAACTACAAAAACCGCCAATATTCCTCCTGGAGAGTGTGTAAACCTGGTGGAAAACTACAAAAACCGCCAAAATCCCTCCTGGAGAGTGTGTAAACCTGGTGGAAAACTACAAAAACCGCCAATATTCCTCCTGGAGAGTGTGTAAACCTGGTGGAAAACTACAAAAACCGCCAAAATCCCTCCTGGAGAGTGTGTAAACCTGGTGGAAAACTACAAAAACCGCCAAAATCCCTCCTGGAGAGTGTGTAAACCTGGTGGAAAACTACAAAAACCGCCAATATTCCCCCTGGAGAGTGTGTAAACCTGGTGGAAAACTACAAAAACCGCCAAAATCCCTCCAGGAGAGTGTGTAAACCTGGTGGAAAACTACAAAAACTGCCAAAATCCCTCCTGGAGAGTGTGTAAACCTGGTGGAAAACTACAAAAACCGCCAAAATCCCTCCTGGAGAGTGTGTAAACCTGGTGGAAAACTACAAAAACCGCCAATATTCCCCCTGGAGAGTGTGTAAACCTGGTGGAAAACTACAAAAAATGTTTGACCCCTGTCACTGCAAAGAAAGGCTTACTGTACTAAATATTCATATTGATTTTCAAAGGTGTTTAAATACTTATTCAGCACTAACATACAAATAAAGCATTCATAAACTCATATAATGTGATTTACATATTTGTTTTTTTATATTATGTATCTGAAAGTGGACGTGCACCTAAGATGAAAATTTCAGACCCTCCATTATTTCTAAAATCACAGGCTGTTCAAATACTTCTTTGTCTCTCTGTATATCTATCCAGAACCCTTCAACCTTGAACACCAGCCCAGGCTCTTTTGCCGCCAGAAATGTGGTGTTCCACGTCCCTCGAGCCAGTTTCTACTGCCATGGTCCCCGCCTGCTAACTATGCCTGTTGTAGAAGCCATCATTAGCCAATCTTGATGATAGAATAAAATATTAGAACAACGGCCCTAGCTAAACAAAACAATGGGGAATGGTCGACAAAATCAAGACTTTTATCAACCTCTCTTAAGACTTTTGATTTAGTGGACCACTCACTACATATATGACCGAAACATAACTGCAAGGCTAAATAATCCAATCTGCCATAAATATGAGAAGTACAGACCGGGGCCTCTTTTGAGCATAAGAAGGAAGGGAAGTGGAGTGTATTTCTGAACTTTGTCAGGCTTTATGAAGGACAGACGGTAAATCATAATGCATTTTATTTGTGGGTGCCAGATGGGCTTGGGGGACGGTGAGATTATTGGAGGTGGAGGATCTGAGAGAACAGACTGGTATGTAGATGTGTAGGAGGTGAGAAAGGTAGGGAGGGCGAGGTTATGGATGGCCTTGTAGGTGAACAGCAGGATCTTGTAGTGAATGCGGTAAGTGGAGGGGAGCCTGTGGAGCTTCTGCATGACAGGGGGGATGTGATGGGTGGATGGGGTTCTTGCAATGACCTGGGCTGTTGCATTCTGAACCAGTTGGAAGTTTATGAAGGGTATTTTGGGGAAGACTGGACAGAAAGGAATTGCAGTCATCAAGTTTGGAAGTGATGAGACAGTGGATAAGTATAGCGATGGAGTAAGGGATGATGGAGGGGTGGCGGCGGCCGATCAGGTTATGTTGTTGATATGAGATATAAAAGACAAATAGCTGTCGAGGAAGACACACAGACTCTTTACCTGAGGGGAGGGGGAGATGGGAAAATCATCAATGGGAACACTATCAGATTTAGAGGGGGAGCATTTGGTGGATATTAATAACATTTCAGGTTAGGGAGGATGATGGGAGGGTGGAGTTTGGCTAGGTGGAAAGATAGAGCTGGGCGTCATCCGCATATCAGTGCAATGTTTTCTACAGATATAACTGAGGGCGAGGAGGTAGATGATGAACACCGTTGTGCCCCAGGACAAAGGCCTAGGGCACACCTGTGGTGACTGGGATTGACTGGGAGGTGGATGTTTTTAGCTGGATGAACCGAGTGCAGCCGGAGGGGTAAGATTTTCAGCTGAGAGGGGTGTGCTGTGGAGTGGACGGAAACCAGATTGAAAATGTTCATACAGATTGTTGTGGGATAGATGGGCTTGGAGCTGAAAGGCAACTACTTTTTCAAGGATTTTATAAATAATAATAGTTTTTAGGACAGAGAATAGAGCCTTGGTATCGGCTTCATTACAATAGATTAAACTGACATAGTCAGTGGATTTGGTGTGTTTGCAGCGGCCCTTGTAGTGGGTAATATGGTTAAGATACATGTCTTTATGAAAAGTTAAACCAGTTTTCCTGAAGACTCTTTCCAGCTGTCGTCCTTTGGCTTTGAGTTGTCTGAGAGCGGGAATAAACCAGGTTGAAGAGCGGTTGGAAGTGACTGCCTGGTTTTCAGGGTGGGCAGATTTTTAAGGAGATTCTGGAGACTGTTATTATAGTATGATACAAGTTTGTTGGGACTGGAAAGACTGCCAGGGTAGGGTACAGAGTTTATACCGGCTTAAAGAGTGTCCAAGTTAATGTTCTTAATGTTACAGAAAGATATATCAAAAGATGGCTTGTGTTTTGAGAGAACCAGATTAACATCCAAAGAAATTAGCTGGCGAGCTGTCCAGGGTGTACCCTGCCTGTCGCCCAGGGCCGGCTGGGATAGGCTCCAGCTTCCCCGCGACCCTGAATTGGATTAAGCGGTTTAGAAAATGGATGGATGGATGGAAATTAGCATGTGATCAGAAAAAGGAAGTACATCTACTTTGCAGCCTGTGGGAATGACACCTGAACAGGAAATTTTGAATGGGTTGAAATGGTAATAAACTGGAAGCCAAAACTGATAAAAAAAAAAAATAAAAAAAAAAAGTCCCTTGTAAGTATATTATTTACATTGTCCATGTGTATATTAAAATCACTGAGAATTATTATGTTGGTCTTGAAAAGCGTAAAGAAAATATACAGAAAATATATTTATGAAGTCCTTGTTTAGGTGGACGATAAACTGCTGTCATAATTGTGAGAACAGGACCAGGCAGCACTGAGACCATAGACTCAAACGAGGGAGAGGCAGTGATTGACGCCGGCGAGATTCTTCACTTCTCGCAAGAGAACAGCGCAAGTCTTCCTTCCCGACCAGAGTCACGGGACTTGCACCTTCAACCCAGCTTCAAAGAAACGTAATCATTTGGCTGTTGCCATGTTTCAGTCAAACATAAAAAATCCAACTCACAGTGGACAAGGACATCCTGGATAAGATGGCCCTTGTCTGTCAGAGAGCAGATATTCAGCAGGCCGAGACTTACAGTGGTGTTGCAGTTGTTAGTGGAGCTAGCCAACCTAGCTAGACTGGCAAGCACACTGTATTCAGCCGCCCGACCAGTGTTTTGATGAGGGCGTCTGGATGTGGGATGTGGATGAATCTCTGCTGGGGAAAGATGGCAAGGTCAAGGTGGAAGTGGAACACAAGTGGCGGTGGTCCAACCTGTTGGAAATGGAGCCAGAAGAACTCTGCCTCCAAGTACTGGATGATCCCAGTCACTGATAGATGGATGGATGACTAAACAACCCAGGCAAGCACAGACCAGAGGTAAATCCCACCAGAAGCTAAATATTTCACATGTTGACAGGGGGTGTAGCAGCAGTTAGCTCCAGGTTAGCTCCTTCCAACCAGAGCGGTTGGTGACTTTGGGCCTGGAGCAGGCTATGGGGAGCACACAGGAGCCGAGAACTCAGGGGAAGAGACTTGCAGGAGGCATCAGAGCGAAAAAAAATGTGTCCGAAAAACACTAGTGCCAAAAGCCTGGAAAGTAAGAGATGCAGTGTGGAAGATGAGAAGGCAGAAAACACAACACGGTTGGTAGGTCCTAACTGTGGTTTCATGTGAACTTTCTGCTGCTCATTGCTGATAAGATAATAACATGATCAGAAAATGAAGAAATCCACAGTGAACACACATACACACAGTATGTAGGCGATCCTAATTAATTCCAATTAGAAATGCAAATAAGGAACCACATCTTTGATTAAGCATCAGTTAGGCTCCTTGTTGGTTTACAATGGCCTCCTCTGACAGCTTAGTCGCAAGGAGAAGGAAGAAAAAAGTATCAGGACACAAAAAATGTTGTAATTAATGTAAAAATGCTTCTTGTATGATATTTCTAATTAGTCCCAGTTCCTCCCTCTGCTGCAGCAGACTCACTTTTGGACTGCCACCTTCCCTCTGCTCCACAAGATGGAGAGGAATTACAGACTAATTACACAGATGGGGGCACTGGGATTCATCCGGACCCACAAATTAACATATGAGCTAATTAGCATATGATGGAACAAATGACTAATAATTTTACCAATTACAGGGTTGGGCTACCTCATTACATTTCTGGGTGCTTGGAGGAAAATGTATTGTTTCAGTCGCAGACAAAGAGGAAGATGAGAAAACTGCTTTTACCTTCAGTCAGTGGTTGCAACTGCTGGTTTGTATATTTTCCATTTTATTGGAAAAAAACTACCAATGATGAAAACATTGCTCTGAATCCAGAGTGGCAGATTATTTTTCATGAATTCTCAAGCATTGAACAGGTTATAAAGAACTGAGTCTCCAGTGGTCCTTCTTGGGGCAATCCTAATTTGGTCTCCTCCAGGTTGCATTGTGCCTCATCCCTTGGGACCCTCTTCCTGACGTAGTCATGGGGCGTGGAGGTTGAATCCTGGATAGCAGCCCTGATGCTCACTAGTCTTCGGCCTCCCTCTTTGTCCTGAGCGTAAAGTCGGTTGACACTAGACTTGGGGTGGAACCCTTCATGCACGGTGAACAGCTTCCATGTTTAAAAAAAAAAAGATTTTATTTTCATTTTTTTCGCACTAATCATAGTTACATCATACACAATAATGATGCCCCACGTGACATTACGTACAAGAGTAACAAAATGAAAAGTAAATGTCAAGGCCAGGGGGATGAAGAAATCTGATATTAGATCAAACCCAACAATTACAAAAACAGACAAAAAACATGACAGGATTATTTTAAAATTCATGAACAGTAAAAGACCTAGGACGATTATAAACAAAAATGTTATAAGTAGCAACTTAACTCACATTGTAGATGTTCTGATCTCATCAAGTAAAGCCAAATAAGGCTTTCAAACCTTTTGATAGTAGTTTTGTTGATGTCGCCTGCCAAAACCAATCTGATCCATCCTGGAGACGGACATCATTTCATTCAGCTTAAAACAAGTGGGTGATGGAGATCCAGTTTAATAGAATCAGCTTTTTGCTGTCACTGTGCCTATTTGAACAGCCTGCTTATCATGGGGGGAAAGTTGATAACTTTCCAAAAGAGCCAAATAAAGCCAATTTATAATCTGGTTGAATATTTATTTTGTATTGCTTAGAAAACCATATAAATATGTCACACCAAAAACTATCAAGTGCGACATCTATCACATAAAGAGGACACAGACGCAAACATTCTGCTGATCTTAGTTTTAGAGTAATGTAGTTTGTGCAGAACTTTAAAATTGGGTTAATTTATGTCCAGAAGTAACAGAACACTTCTTCTGCCCCTGCATCCCTTTCGTGATTGATACTCGGTAACTTCTCAAAAACAACAACAGAGCGGGAAATCAAAGGTTTAGAATTTGATTGCAGCAAAAGTAAATAACAGAAATGATGGTTCTCAGGTCTTGTTGGGAAATTGGATATGTGTCCTCTTGTCTGATTTGTAAATATCAATTAAAAATATGACTGGGGAAGGTGATGTCTGGCCTGGAGCTGAGGTAATGAAACTAAATTATTATCTATGTATCGTATTTTCGCGACCATAATGCGCACCGTATTAAAAGGTGCAGTCTCAGTACAGGTGCTATTTCTGTATTTAACACACTGGATTTTAGTGTGCAGGCATTGTAATCCACTGGAAGTTAGTCCCTGCCCGGATGGCAAGATGCTGCCGTTTCATCAGTTTCCATGTCTTCTGCAGGCGTTATTGTCCTGAGCTGGATGTTTACAGCAGAGATGCTTCTCTCAGCTCTTCTGTCTTTCAAAGCTCTTTTTTTATTCTCACTTTCAAAGGTCAACAAAGAACATCAGGCAGAAGCACAGTGACAGTATTTTTATTTTTCTCACACACACACTCACACACACACACACTCACACACACTTACACTCACACACACACTCACACACACTTACACTCACACACACACACTCACACACACACACACACTCACACACACTTACACTCACACACACACACACTCACACACACTTACACTCACACACACACTCACACACACTTACACTCACACACACTCTCACACACACACACACACACACACACACACACTCACACACACTTACACTCACACACACTCTCACACACACACACACACACACACACACACACACACACACACACACACACAGACAGACACACACATGAAAAAAAAGAACAAACATACATAAAACCCACAATGAGACTTGATATACAAATATCAAAGCTTCCAGTCTTTCCTGACTAAACCAAGAAACATTTATAAGAAAGGAGGAAAACAACCCAAAGAGAGATTAACGACCATATCACCCAGACACAGTGGCAAGAGCCTTATATAATAATTATAACAAGATAATAATTATTCTCTTCTGGCACCGCCAGAGATCTATATTAGGCAAAAGTTATGCTATCAGCAAATAGAATAAAATAGAATTAAATGAAATGAAAAATACTTTATTAATCCCAAAGGGAAATATCGTAGTATATAATAATAATAACTAGAGGAGGTCTTGTTCCGGAGGCTGATGGCTGCTGGCAGGAATGATCTTCTGTATCTTTCAGTCTTACATCGGACCTGAAGAAGCCTCTCACTGAACACACTTTGTTGTTTCATCACTGTGTTGTGGAGAGGGTGTGAAGAATCCTCCATCATCTTCATCAGCTTGTGCAGCATTCTTCTTTGGACAATCAGCTCCAGCGGCTCCAGAATAACAATCATTTTATAACAAGACCATTTAGTAATAAACAGATGAGCAACAGCTTTGTTAACCTCTTAACCGGCAGCAGCCCGCCCGCGGGCCGTTTTACGTATTCTTTTTATATCACGCTCGTACAATACCTTAGACTTTTCCCATTTCAATAAAACTGCGCGTGACGCACCGATAGGCTCTCTCCTTCTGATTGACCCCATTTTTGACCGACTGGATTGATCCATGGTCCTTCCTTAGCCAATAATGCCCACTGAGTGTCAACCTAGGTGGTCTGACCATCACATACGTTTCTGCTTCCAGACCTCGCCCTCCAGCTCTGACGCCACTGTCGTATAGCCATTTAAATCTGTGCATAAACATTTGTGACAACGTGCATACTTGTGTGCGTCCGTGCGCAAAAGCAGAGGAAGCCTGAGTGGTTCTGTCGGGTCTGCTAAAGACGTGGGACCTGGTTTGTTAGAAAACTTGGGGTCTCGGCTCTAAAACGTCAGACCCCGGACCGGCAGAACCGTTCATGCGGGTGTCGTTCAGTCCGAGTGTGCGTGAAGCAAAAAAAGCAGCGATGAAAGAGACGCAGCGGTTCAACACCTCTATTTCCCTCCAGTTGTAAACATTTGTTCATAAATAGAAAATGATAGAAAGAAAATAAGCTGCTGCTGATTTATCTGCGTGTGTGTGGACCGCTTCCATACTCTGTGTGTGCATGCGTGCAGCGATGCGTGTCTGTTGGAACATACACTTATTACAGTCGCAGGACTAATGTGGGATAAAAACTTCTTGTTTGTCTTTATTAGTCTGTCATGTGATTGTGATGGAAACCCAGCAGCTCTTCAGATGAAGAAGGACCAGCTCCTTCCAGAGGAAGACTACATTCCTGCCCTTCAGACCACCAGGACCCCTGCTCATCATAACAGCTTCATATTCTGCTCTCCTGCTTTTTACTTTACTTTTACAAACACTCTTTATCAGACAATAGTTCAAATCTAATGTAAATATGTAAATTGTATTGTGTTCTGGTGTTTTTATTATTACATTTTGTTTGCATTACATAACATGGCATTATATTGTTTACATATATAAACATGATGACTGTAAAACTTATTCTGACTCTTTTATTATAATGCACAGTAGAAAAAATAAGTTTTTAGTGTGTTTATGCATCACCCGGTGAATTTCAATAATACTGATAGTAAATATGAATATACAACAGGATTCCTCTTGATACCACCTTTCATTAGAGTCTCATTGATGACTGTATGTTGAAGTGTTCTGGAGTTAGAGCTTATTGAAGTTGGAGACTCCAAATGGCCACTTTGGGGAGCGCATGAATATACTTACAGTGAAACCCTCATAGAATAATAATTGTGGCTGTTATTGTCACCAAATTTTAACTGGTCATAGGAAAGGCTTCATGCTACAGCTCCATCTGATTTTCCAGTCCATATCTCCATCTCTCCATGAGCAGCATGTTGACAAAGTAGAAGAGAAATTCAGACGAGGGAAAAAACCTGAAATTTCCTTGTGTTCCAACTTCAATAACTTTATGCTGGTTACAGTTACAATACATCTGAAAGCTCAGGGTAAAACTTTAGGGCACAGGTGTTGAACTCTGGTCCTGGAGGGCCAGTATCTTGAAGGTTTTTGCTGTCTCCATGCGCCAACACACCTGACCAAGACTTAAAAACAGGTTGACAAGAAGCTGCTGGATGCATTTGATTCAAATCAGCTGCGTTGGTAGAGGGAAACAACAAAAACCTTCCGGATACCGGCCCTCGAGGACTGGAGTTTGACACCCCTGCCTTAGGGTGTTGTCTTTATAAAGAGACCATGCTTTTGAATATACTCCAAAGGGTTCAGTAACAGCATCTAATTTAATTTGGGTTTGTCTTTTTTAGGTGTTTTTGGCATTTTGGGGAGTGACTGTTAAGGGGTTAAAAACACCTTAACTTACGCTCCACATTAAGTGGCCACGGGGGGAGTAAGCAGTCTGAATTACTCACAGGACTAAACCGGGCTGCAAGTCTGCAGACAGAACCAGAGGGTCCTTGCTATGTGTCCGATCACGGTGGAGAGGATGGGCTTTCCTCCACGCTCCTGAGAAAGTTGATAGCATGGGCTACAGAGGGGAACCGCTTCTTCTAGCCGCACAGAAGCACAACGTGCAGCCTTGCACGGAAGAGGAGAGATGGATGGAGACCCCGCTTGTAGAGTTCTGCCATGATGTCCTTTTATTCGGAGAGTTGTTTTAGGACCTCTGCAGTGTAGTCCACATAAATCTGGAACTTGTGGCCGGCATAGTCCAGGCTGCCATGCTTGCGGGCTTCCCTAATTACCAGCTCCTTGATTTGGAAGCCGTGGAATCAGATTATTACTGTTCACGGCCACAAGCCCGGGCAAGGCTTAGCGATGGGGCTGCGATGATCTCAGTCCAGTTCTGGAGTGGAACGCAACACATCATCACCTAGGATGTCAAGAAGGAGCTGGGAGAAGGAGGCAGTCGGATGACCGCACTCGATGGCTTCAGGAATGCCGATGATGCAGACATCTTGTCTCCGGCTGCAACCTTCCAGCTTGGCCAGCCTGGATTGCAGCCATTTACTCTAACTCCATTAGGGATGCACATGTGGCCTCGCTGAGGTTGAGACATCCACTGATCTCCTCCGCGTTAGCCTCCAAATCCATGATACGTTTGCCATGATCTTCGCCCTTGAAGGTGGCGAAGGAAGATTAAAAATCTGAAGCCAGTGAAGCCTGGTGCAGCTCGAGAAGTTGGAGATCTGCTGCACAGTTAAGCTAGCCGTGCTGCTGCTAGTGTCCACAGAGGCAACTGCGTGTGAGTCCTTCTTTGATTGTTTTCTAGACTTTGACATCCCGAAAAGTTACTCGAAGCTGCTGAAAATGAAAATGGTTGATGTGGTGATCTCGGGAACCCAAAAAAAAACCCAGGATATTTTTACAGAAAAGTCTTTGAAAATCGTGGGAGCAAGCGGGCTGCACACCTACTCCATTTCCTGCCAAACCGGAAGCCTCTCCCAGCTTTTTAAAATATTTTTATCATTAATCCATTGCTTGAGTCGGTCTTCCAATTTGGGCCACCTTGCCTTGTTTCTGCAGAAACTCAGCTTCATGTTCTTGACTTGGCGAAGCTAGTTTTTATGCTTCCTCCACTTGTGAACCATGGATTTGTTGATCTTTAATTCTCTTGCAGCTCCCTCCAGGACCCCAAAGAGGGTATAGAGCTGGTCCACTGTTCCGCGACCAGGACGAAAACCACACTGCTCCTCCTCAATCCGGGATTCGACTATCCGGCGGACCCTCCTCTCCAGGACCCCTGAATAGACCTTACCAGGGAGGCTGAGGAGTGTGATTCCCCTGTAACTGGAACACACCCTCCTGTCCCCCTTCTTAAAAAGGGGGACCACCACCCCAGTCTGCCAATCCAGCGGTACTGCCCCCGATGTCCACGCGATGCTGCAGAGGCGTGTCAGCCAGGACAGCCCCACAGCATCCAGAGCCTTAAGGAACTCCGGGCGGATCTCATCCACCCCCGGGGCCTTGCCACCAAGGAGCTTTTTAACCACCTCAGCGACTTCAGTCCCAGAGATAGGAGAGTCCACCCCTGAGTCCACCAGCTCTGCTTCCTCATCGGAAGACGTGTTGGTAGGATTGAGGAGGTCTTCGAAGTATTCCCTCCACCGACCCACAACGTCCCGAGATGAGGTCAGCAGCTCCCCACCTCCACTGTACACAGTGTGGACGGAGCACTGCTTCCCCCTCCTGAGTCGCCCTGGATGGTGGACCAGAATCACCAGTCCCACAGGCCAAGAAGGCCCGATAGGACTCCTTCTTCAGCTTGATGGCATCCCTCACTGCTGGTGTCCACCAACGAGTCCTGGGATTACCGCCACGACAGGCACCAACGACCTTACAGCCACAGCTCCGGCCGGCCGCCTCAGCAATAGAGGCACGGAACACACTCCATTCGGACTCAATGTCCCCCGCCTCACTCGGGACATGGTTGAAGCTCTGCTGAAGGTGGGAGTTGAAGCTCGCTCTGACAGGGGACTCAGCCAGACGTTCCCAGCAGACCCTCACAACACGTTTGGGCCTGCCAGATCTGACCGGCTTCCTCCCCCACCATCTGAGCCAACTCACCACCAGGTGGTGATCAGTTGAAGCTCCGCCCCCCTCTTCACCCGAGTGTCCAAGGCATGTGGCCGCAGGTCCGATGATACGACTACAAAGTCGATCATTGAACTGCGGCCCAGGGAATCCTGATGCCAGGTGTACATATGGACACTCTTATGTTGGAACATGGTGTTCGTTATAGACAATCCATGACGAGCACAGAAGTCAGAGGGGGGGGGGGACCATGCCTCCCAATCACTCCCCTCCAGGTCTCACTGTCATTGCCCACGTGAGCATTGAAGTCCCCCAGCAGAACAATGGAGTCCCCAGAAGGAGCACCCTCCAGCACTCCCTCCAAGGACCCCAGAAAGGGTGGGTACTCTGAACTGCTGTTCGGTGCATAAGCACAGACAACAGTCAGGACCCGTCCCCCCACCCGGAGGCGGAGGGAAACTACCCTTTCATCCACCGGGGTAAACCCCAACGTGCAGGCACCAAGCTGGGGGCTGATGAGAATGCCCACACCTGCTCGGCGCCTCCCACCATGAGCAACTCCAGAGTGGAAGAAGGTCCAGCCCCTCTTGAGGGTTCTGGTTCCAGAGCCCAAGCCATGCGTCGAGGTGAGACCAACTATATCTAGCCGGAACCGCTCAACCTCGCGCACAAGCTCAGGCTCCTTCCCCACCAGAGAGGTGACGTTCCACGTCCCTAGAGCCAGCTTCTGCAGCCGGGGATCGGACCGCCAGGGTCCTCGCCCCTTGCTGCCGCCCAGCTCACATTGCACCCGACCCCTACGGCTCCTCCCGCAGATGGTGAGCCCACGGGAGGTGGGGCCCATGTAACCCTTTCGGGCTGAGCCCGACCGGGCCCCATGGGCAAAGGCCCGGCCACCAGACGCTCGCTCTCGTACCCCGCCTCCAGGCCTGGCTCCAGAGGGGGGTCCCGGTAACCCGCGTCCGGGCAAGGGAACATTCATGCCCAGGTTTGTGGTCGTCATAGAGGTCGATGAGCTGCACTTAGTCTGGACCCTCCCCTAAACACCTGTTTGCCATGGTGACCCTACCAGGGGCATAAAGCCCCCGACAACAGATCTGCTAGGAAGAGAACTCCACAGGTGTTATGTCTCTGAGTTTATGTGTTCACACTGGGGAGGGTGGGGACGATTGCTTTAGGGTTTCCAAATTAGTAAATGGAAGTCTGACGGGGAAGCGGTATCTTACCCTTGGTTCCAAGTGGTGGTGTTCATCAGTTCAGAGCTGAAGAACAAGTGTCGACACACTGAATTGAGGTGGCGGAAAACAAAGCTGCAGGTTCACTCAGAGATCTTATAAAGACTGATTGAAGATTTATTATCTGGTGAAAAATGCAGGAATATCTTTCTTTTAGCATCATTGCTAAGAACAGCAATAATGCTCAAGCCTTGTTCATTACTGTTGACAGACAGAAACCATGGGTCTCATTTATAAAACTGTGTAGCAACGATGACTACAGGTGGTGTACATAAGGAAAGCAGAAAACATGGTGCAAAACAAAACTTCCTGATTTATAAAGCAGCATGCACGTCCCACGCCTGTTTCCTTTATAAATCAGGATCCACAGTAAATTTTGCCACATGAGGGAACATCTGGCTATGCCTACATGTTGGCTATAAAAGGTCAGGCAAACACCCTGATAAATACTAATCCATCTTATTTACACACAGTTCAGCAGAAAAGAAAGGCAAAAAAGATTTTTTTCTGAAGTATGAGGTATAATTTCTAATAGACAATGTTATAGGGAGAAAGTGCACCTTGGTCCACCTTGTCCCCCCAGCAGGCGTGTCCTGGCAGAGGAGGAGGTGCAGGAGACGGAGACATAAAGACAGAAATGAAACTAAACTTATGAATAAATGAGAATTGTCCACCTCTGATGTGTTGCATCACTTCTAGACGTTTGGCAGCAGTTTGGTTCCAACATGATGGTTGGAGGTCGGGGACAACAGCGCTGGTCGCAGCTGAACGGGACACGTTACCATTTAGTAGCATGTTATGTAGCGTCTCCACTATCTGCAGACATCTGCAGCTGTACAACAGGTTTCCTCCTGGGCATGGAGGCACCTCCACCTGCCTCCATCTGCCCGATGGCCGCTACACCACGTCTGGCTGTGGAGAACATCGTTCTGTTCCTCTGCTCTGGGTTGGGAAAAGGAGCGGACCCGACCGGTCAGTCCCTTCCCTTTGGAAGGTGCCGGACTGGAGTCCAGAGTCTCCATGTTCCATGTCCACCAGCAGGGACAGATAAGCCACATTGGGGAGCATTTTATATCCAACCATCACTTCATGTTCTGTATCTGCAGGTGGAGGAAACACCTGAGCAGCCTGATGATGGGCTGTTGTCATGGCAACCGCCTCCTTTTACCTGCAGGTCTTCATGTAGAGCTTTATTAGTACGGCAGCTTCTGTACGACTTATTAACTGTGTGATGTGGCTTTTCTAACATGTAGAACTGCTTGGTTTCAGAACATTTTACTGCTGGACGTTTTACGTGCTGGAGGAACTTTTTCTCTTCTTCTGCAGATGCTGTTAATGTCCAACATTCTGGGGGAAAGTTTACATTTCATTTGGAACAAATGGCTCAGATTTCTTTTTTTTCCCTGCCTTTGGTGTCGCCGTTTCCCGTTTCTCCAGATGTTGTCATACGCCGGGGTCAGAGTTGGTGTGGAGGTCGGGACGTTTCACCGCCAAGTCCTGCTTTTAGAAACCCCAGAAGTGGACTATAATTGGTGTTTGGTGGGTTTTGTCTGTGCGACTGCTTTAGAAATTTGGCCCCTGATCTGTAATGCGATAGCTTCCTTCTTTACTGACAAAACAGACTTAAAGCCCATGACAAAATTTTTTTCCAATTAGTTCTAAAAACCTAGATGAGATCAGGCTTTTGAAAGAATATTTTACGATGAATGACCTTATATTTTACACATTTGGAATTTGTCACCGTTTTCAGGTGTCTACCTCTGGCCCAAAAAACTGCTGTCATCAAGCCACGACTGAAAAAAACCTTTGACTCACCATTCACGAGCAGCTACAGACTGCTACAGCTACGGCCATCTTTCAACAGTTACACAACTTTCTGACACTAAATACATTTTTTGATGTCTACCAGTCAGGTTTTCGGTCACACCACAGAACTGAGACTGCTCAAGACAAGGTCTTAAATGGAATCTGCTTCAGCACAGATAGCAGCAACATTCCTTGGGATATATAGGTCTGCTTCCATTTTGCTGCTATTTGAAGTCTGAACTGAAGAAATGGAGAATGCAAGTGACTGATTAATAAGAATAAGGCAGGACTTGAAAAAGTTTAGCTGCTTCTTCGTTCTTTTTGATGAAGCATGTTTTGCTGTTGGTGTAATTGTATGTGTACATTTACAACATTTTTTTATTTATAAATGTTGACTTTTGTTCAAAATAAATATGTTCTGTGAATAAATCATGTAATAAATCAGCGTCAGGTCAGTGGTTTTTTTTAATGTCCTATCAGCTTTCATGGAGAAAGCATTCTGTTTTCATATGACTGTTCAGTGAAAGATGGCATGACCTGCAGCCAGCATGGAGAGAAACATCCACAGATGGTGGAATAAAAAATCTCCTCAGGGTGTTCCAGACAGAGGTACTTAATGCCACTTGGATTCAATCAGCAGCGCTAGATTAAAGACACCCAGTTTTAATTAGGCCAGATGAAAATAATAGTTTCCTGATGGATGGAGGGATGTGGTGGGAGAGTTTAATGGAAAGTGAAATAAAGTGGTCAAGGTCATGTTGCTGATAAAGGTAACATTTTCTGCTTTAGTCAACTTTTTCAGCATGAGATAAATGCAGCATGACTTCATCACGTCTTCAGACCAATCATTAACCTTCTGATTAATCAGCATGGTGGAGAAAGACTTATTTAACAAACTGAGGTCCAGCGGGTCAGACAAGCCGAAGTAAAACTGAACATAGGAAGCAATAAATGGTTTAGCAGAAGGACATGGTTCAGATGAAAGATGTATTGTTTTTTTAGAGGTTAAGACTTTACAACTCTGTTTGTCGGCATGGATGAGGTGTTCTTTCCACGTCCTGATCACTGCTTTCCTGGAGTCTTATAAAGAAACTCATAAATTATTCCGTTAGCTCAAGAACACAATCCAACAGAATAACCTTCCTCACTTCCTGTAGATCAGGGATCCTCGGTCCTGGTCCTCAAGCATGGGCATAGCGGACGTGGGGTACATGGGGGACATGTTTCCCGCACTTCCCGCATCTCTGTCCTCTGTCCCCCACACTTTTTACAGCCGTTATAACCACTTAATTACTCTTTTTACATTCTGAAACATCTTTCTCTTTCTGTCTTTCGTCTGTCCTCTCCGGTCCAGCAGTACAAACTCTACAGTTCAAACAATAACATAAAATAAATATAGAAATAAAATAAAAATTCAGAAAGTCAAGGGGATCATTATATCTATAAAGCTTCCCTTGGCAGAGAAAATTTGCTCAGCAGAACATCCAGACCATCATTCTGCTGCCTAAATGCTGGACAAGACACACAAAAAGAAAATTTGCTGTTATTACATAACAGCAAGTGTGAATGCGATAATGTGTAATTACTAATGTATAATGTAAAAAAGCTAAAGATGTCACTGAAATTAATAGCAGCACATTCCAACGGCCAGTAGATGTACAGCATTTTTTTCCCAATTGATAAAGTATAAAAGAAATCCAAAGAAATTTTTTTTCGAAGTGATAAAAATTGCAGACAGTAAGGAATAATTTCTTGAAGAATAAAATGTGGAAGTAAGTTGTCCTGTGCAGAAACATTCAGTGAAATGTTACTAGTTGGATTTGAACCTACAACATGCAGTATGAAAGCTCATTCTCATAACCACTAGGCCACCATTATAGCATACATAAGCATACACATGTGTGGAAAAAGGCTAAACATTTTAATTGAAAAGAGGATGTTCAAGGTACTGGCAGAACTATTGAAGAGTTTTGTTTTATTGGCATAGAAATGCCTTTTTAGAACTTCCATCAGCGTGTAATCAGCAGGATTGCTAAAAGAGAAAGGCTGAACTAAACAGCTGTGAAGAAGATAAATAGTTATAAATAGTGCAGAAGCACATAAATCAGAATGAACTGGAGAGTTTAATATTTGAATGGGTGAAGTAGCACAACAGATGAAGAGGGCTGAAACTATGGTTTTCTGAGAAAAAGTGTAACCATTAAGAGAAGAAGTGCTGCTATTTTACATGATGCAATACCAGAATATAAACATGTGACCCTCTGAACCACAGGCTTTTCATTAAACCACTACACCACCAGAAGACTTAGCAGCACCCTTGCAGTATTTTTTTTTTTTTTTTTTGCCATTGACCAGTTGGACAACTGAAAAGCACCATAGATTGAAAAGCACATAGTTTCTTTTCATATCTGGTCTTAGAGTGTTATCCAGTGGCTGTGTAAAGGAACACTTTTCTTTTCTTAGGCGCTATTAATAGGTACTACGAAGAGGTACTGAGCTGACTTGATATACCAAGGCAACAGATCCAGCAAGGCATGCTGGGATTTTCCAACCACCAATGCCTAACAGGCTACATTAGTCAATTAATTAGCAATTTTGTAGTTTAATAGTTGCAGCGGAATAAATATGTTGTCTGTAGTTTTATCGAAAATAAACAGTCAATTAAACAAGTTGCACCATGAACTTATGTAAAACTTGCTGGTTTCTAAACAGCGCCTACCGGGCATGCGCAAAGCAGCGCTCTACCTCTCCCATGTAAACAATGCACTTGTGTACCGCACGTTTTACTCGCAATGCACAGAACAAACAATTGGATAATAACATGCGTGACACTGCAATAATTTACAAGAAACAAAACACCGCTTACCACACCGTAAACATCACCGGCCGCTGTCGACTGCTCAAAGGTACCAGTTTCTCACAGCAACTAACAGTGCTAACAGGAACTAGGAGAACCCCGGTATTAGCCATCCCCAAAATACAACTGATGTCCGACTAATAAACTTTACCATTTGGAGCTAACACAGTGGGATAACAACATAACATACACAAATATGTAAACATTTTCCCCTTTTCTTACTGGGAAAAAAAATTATTACATACCAACGGGCCGTGTACTCCTGACAACAATTCGGTGAAATAAGTCCTCTCCAGAGTGAAGTTAACCCACGGAACTGACGCATGTGCACCTTTTCATCTCAAACAGTCATACTCATCTGGTTTAATCGTTACTACGTCATCCAACAATCTTAACAGTATCATCTGCATAACAATGAAAGTTTATTCCATGCTGTCTAATAATTTTGCCTAAAGGGAGCATATATAGTGTGAAGAGTATTGGTCCAAGTACAGAACCTTGAGGAACTCCATGACTTACTGTAGTTTGTGAGGAGGACTTGTCATTTACATGAACGAACTGAAGTCTATCAGATAAATATGATTTAAACCAGCTTAACGCTGTACCTGTAATTCCAATCACCTGTTCTAGTCTCTGTAACAGAATGTTATGATCGACTGTATCAAATGCAGCACTAAGATCAAGCAAGATAAGTACGGACACAAGTCCTTTGTCTGAGGCCATAAGAAGGTCATTAGTAACTTTCACCAATGCCGTCTCAGTGCTATGATGAGCTCTAAATCCTGACTGAAACTCTTCAAATAAATTATTTCTGCTCAGGTGGGCATGTAGCTGAGCGGAAACTATTTTCTCCAGAATTTTGGACATAAACGGGAGATTAGATATAGGTCTATAATTTGCTATCACCTCTGGATCCAGAGATTGCTTTTTAAGTAAAGGCTTGATTACAGCAGTTTTAAATGATTGTGGTACATATCCTGTCACTAAAGACATATTGATAAGATTTAGTAGTGATGTATTAATTAAAGGGAAAGTGTCCTTAAAGAGGCTCGTTGGGAGAGGGTCTAAGATACAGGTGGATGGTTTAGATGAAGCTATTATTTTAGTTAATTCAGAGGGTTGGACAGGACAGAAACTATAATATGAAAGTTTAAATAGTTAGCTGGCGTAGCTTCATTAATACTAACATAATATTGAGATTGAGCTGAGGACCTAAAGCTTGTGGAAGTTAAAATGATAGCAGAAATGCCAGTTAACTAAGGTCATATGCTTCTGTTTTTAAGATCTTCAGCACCTTGGCTGAGCGATCCCACACTAGGGCTCAACTGTCGACCAGTGACCCACTTGAGAGGAATACTGAAGGCCAGCAGCAGCCGGTCAGACAGGTAACAAACTTACCTGAGATTCTTTGAAGGCTTTCTGACCTTCAGTCCAACGTTCATAAACATTAAATAATACAGAAACTAATCCTTTAAACCTCCAATACAGAAACTTCAGGTGGATTGGGTTTATTGTAAAATTCTTGACAAAAAACAAAAGATTCCTGAAGAACTTCAACTTCTGGAAACTGGAGACTGAAGGGAAGAAGACAAACTAAGTAATCATTTGTTAGTTTGTACATTAATAAAAGAAGGTAGTTCTAGAAACCTGTTCTGTATGCGAGTCAAAGAACAGATCTTAGTCCATGATAACTTTAAGGTTTGTTACTGTAGTACTGGAAGCCAATGTTATACCATCCAGAGTAACTCCATAGCTAGAGAGTCTTCCTGGCGTTCTCAGGTCCAAAAACAAAAACCTCAGTAAGTCTGAATCTCCATGGTGAAAACTGGAGATGGAGAATTATTTACACTTATATCAGATAAATATGACTCAAACCAGCCTGATGTGGTCTCTTTAACCCAAAATCATGTACAGGCCTCTGAACAGCCTTCTGCAATCCATGCAGTATGGCTGTTTGTAGACCAAAGGTGCAGCTGGTGTCCTAATGCTCACCATGCTGCTCACCATGTATTGTTGCTCTATGTTTAGGACCTGCCTTAGACTGGTTCTCGTCATACCAATATGACAGATCTTTGCTTTGCAGTTACCTCCTGCTTTTATCTAACAAATTTTGCCAAGTTAAGGTCCATTGTGTCACATTTTGAATTGGAAATCTTTATTTATGCTTCATCAAGATTGGATTATTGCAGTGGAATCTACACCTCTCTTATCAAAACCTCTTTAAAATGGTTACAAGTTGTTCAAATGCTACTGCCAGGCTTTTGACAAAATCCACGTGACCCCAATTTTTATGCAACTACACTGGCTTCCGGTTTATTATGGAGGGCAATGCAAGATTATTTTAGTAACCTGGAGATATCTTCATGTACAGGCACCAGCCAGAGGGCATTTGAAACTATTTCCCCCAGCAGGTACCAATAAGGTCCTGCGCCCTGCTGATGGTGCCCCCTACAAAGTTAAAAACTAAAGGAGACAAAGCTTTCTGTTCAGTAGCCTCCAGTCTCTGGAACGCTCTTCCTTTGGACTTGAGATTGGTCAACTCTGTGGTGCTTTTTAAAGTCAGTTAAAAACACTTCTAATCTGCCTTTTATTATTTTTCATGGCGCACATAATTTTACATCTTGAGATGTGTTGAATAAGGTGTTCAAGTTTGACTTGCTGTAATTTTTGGGCTATAAGCCACTACTTTTTTCCACATAAGTTGAATCCCACAGCTTAATCAAGGATGCGGCCACTTGATGGATTTTTACTGGTTAATGAGTCTTTTTTGCTTCATGCATACACTTGAACACACAAAGAAATGCATATGATGCAGCCTTCAAGCTAAAGGCCATTGATGGCTGTTGAGAAGGACATGGAGCTGCTGCACACTTGGTGAAAGGGGCGCTTACATTCTTACATCCTAGAAATGACGTTACTTATAATGCTGTGAACATGTTTTTGACCCTTCTTGATTTCTTCCTATTTTGCAAATTTGTCACATTTAAATATTTCACTTCATCACAGATTTTAATCGTAGAAAAACATTACCTGAGTAAATAGAAAATACAGTTTCTAAATTGATTAAGGAAAAATAGTTTTCCAAACCTACATGAGCCCATGTGAAAAAAAAATTGCACCCTTGAAAGTCATTTTTTGGAAAGTTGGGTTCAGTTTCACTGTGCACATTCAGGCTTGATTACTGCTGGACATGTTCTATTAGGAAGTCACTTACAGTAAATACAGCCTGTCTGAGAAAGTGAAGCAGGTTGTGAGATTTAGAAAAGAAACACATCATGTCATGGAATTTATCTGATGAAAAATAAATCTAGAAATCAACTGTGTTCTGTTCAGTTTGACGATGCACAGTTGTTGCAAGAGCGAGGTCTCAAGAGCTCTGCTTGCCGCTCAGGGTGTTATACCATTTTTTGGGCATTCACAAACAACCTTCACCCTGCCACACTAGT
This sequence comes from Telmatherina bonti, assembly GCF_933228915.1. Classification (NCBI taxonomy): domain Eukaryota; kingdom Metazoa; phylum Chordata; class Actinopteri; order Atheriniformes; family Telmatherinidae; genus Telmatherina; species Telmatherina bonti. The sequence continues at coordinate 41,617,288 of NC_136625.1, read as the reverse complement.
CAAAACAACTGACAGAAGATAATAGACACAGTCAAAGCTGAAACAAGCCTTGGAACATTCAGTTGTTGCATTCACTTACTAAAGCAAGCTTTCGAAACTACTTTAAACCATGCAGAATATATATTGCACTACATAAAAGAATTTATAAAAGAGTAACAATAAAACAAAAATTATGCTATATGTCTAATTCCCACTACACTTCCTTCCTCTTGATCCTAATAGGATCACCACAAGAAAATATACTGATACAAGCAAAGCCACAAAGGTTTAAGAGCATTCATCATAAAACATCCTGGAAGAAAAACACTCACACAGATGTCAGCATCTGTGTCAGCATCTGTGTGAGTGTTCTGTGTGAGCAGAAAAAAAGGAAAAAGGATCAGAGAGGGGGAGATCCGAAGCAGGAAGAGCCGAGGGACGTGATGACCTAAGGCAGTGTCAATCAGCCTAACCAATAAGGCTCTGATTCACGAATCCAACAGCAATCACACAAACAACAGGGGCAGCAGAAACAACAATGGAACCCCACTATGTAGGCAGGATCAGCTGAGTCATCAGGTAGACTAGAGCGCCTGGACCGAGTGACCTGACAAGGGGGGCAGAAGGGAAACCCAGAAAGGCAGTTGTAGGTAAGAAAAGTGACAGGGACACATAAACCAACCCACCCAGATAGCAGTACACTCCTAAGAACCAGACCACTGCACCACCACCAAAGATCAGCGCGGGCCACAGAAAAATTAACATTAACAGCACAAACAGTCACACCAAGCACGGTCCAAAGCCCCAAAAAAACAGAATCTGGAGAGGAGCCCGTGAAACAAGTGGAGTTCTGCTGTGCCACACCAGATTCAAACAGGGGAGGGGATTGAGTACGGGAGGCAACAGGGAAAGGAACATCCCAGGAAATGCATTTGTGACAGGGGTTCATGAAAGAGTAAATCAATCATACAGGTTGGGTCAAACCCAGGTGGAGGGGTGACTACACACAGTACAGGTCTGGGCCCCAGGTAGACCGCACAGGCAACCCCAGCCGATACACCTACCTGTTCCTTCAACAACAAGTTATTGCTATGAGCAGACATGTCAGTCATTTCAAAATAATCTACGTCCGGTTCATCATCATGCACAACCATGACCTTGTCCAATTGAGATCTGGGACCTGGAAAGAGATCACCAACGGGGGGAGTGTTAAAGGAATCAGTTAAGGTATGAGGCAAGATTATGACATTACTGCAAACAGAAAAATGAAGGAATGGGTCCTGGTGAGGACTTAGAACACAGACAACCTCATGTGATGACAAGAGTTATTAAAAGCCTCACCTCAATACCGGCCAGTAGGAGCACCCTGCAAAAGTGGTTCAAATGTAGTGTTAAATGTTAGTGTTATTTCCATTTTAGATTGTGCCATCTGTTGGCAGCAAATTGTAGTAGCTCTGACTTGCTATCTTGATTTTTTTAAAGTACAAACTCTTCTTACATATTACCTCAAATTAGCTTTTTTTCTGAGGATTTTATGCCGGTTCAGAGGGTGTGTTGCAAGGAAGATTTTTCAGCATATTTTTGGCTCTTTCAAGACTTGTTATGATGAGTCTCCATGGCAACGAAAGACTTGTTTACAATCGAGATCAATTGATTAAACTCTCACTAATCAGGATTATCAGCAAAACAACACATCAAATCCCGATGGAGTTGAAAAGAAAGAGAAGAGGATGCAGAGCGGGAGTCAGAGAACGAAGAAAGCGATGGAGATTTAAACCATTTCTCCCGACCATCGTCATGGGTAATGTAAGATCGCTAGCGAACAAAACAGACGAGCTTGAGATGCTAACAAGGTCTCAGAAAGAATACAGAGAGTGCAGTATTATGTGCTTCACCGAGACATGGCTGCATGAACACATCCCTGACTGTAATGTGTCTGTACCGGGCTTTAAAACGGTCCGTGCAGACCGCAGTAGACAACACAGCGGAAAGCTAAAGGGTGGTGGAATTGCAGTGCTGGTTAACCAGCGTTGGTGTCATCCTGGACATGTTACTGTCAAGGAGAAGATATGCACAAGGGACATGGAACTGTTAGCTGTGAGCTTCCGTCCATATTATTTACCCAGAGAGTTTACCTGTGTTATTCTGGTAGCGGTTTATATAATACCTGGTACCGCACCAGACACAGCCTGTGATGTCATCAGCTCCGTCGTTGCTCGGCTACAAACACAGCATCCAAACTCATTCATGGCGATCTCCGGAGACTTCAACAACGTCTCCCTCTCTGCAACTCTACCAACATTCCAGCAGTTTGTCAGCTGCTCCACCAGAGAAAATAAGATCTTGGACTTATTTTATGCAAATATGAATAATGGATCCAGTTGTTCTGCCCTGCCTCCTTTAGGAAGATCTGACCATAATCTGGTTCTTCTCACCTCCACCTACAAGCCCATCGTTCAGCAGCAACCAGTCATCACAAAGACTATCAAAATCTGGTCTGCTGAAGCTGAAGATGCTCTTAGAGGAGGCTTTGAGGCTACAGACTGGAACGTCCTCTGTGAACCTCATGGAGACGACATCAACGCCATGACTGAGTGTGTGACAGATTACATAAACTTCTGTGTGGACAGCATCGTCCCAACAAGAACAGTGAGGTGCTTCCCCAATAACAAACCCTGGATCACCAGTGACCTGAAAAAGCTGCTGAACATCAAAAAGAAAGCCTTCAGGGATGGAGACAGGGAGTTATTGAGGGCAACACAAAAACAACTTAAAACACAAACTAAGAAGTGCAAGGAGGACTACAGGAAGAAGTTAGAAAGTCAGCTCCAGCAGAATAACCTGAGGGATGTGTGGTCTGGAATGAAGAAGATCACCGGCTTCAAGTTAAAGGGGGACCAGCCTGATGGAGGTCTGGACAGAGCTAATGAGCTGAACATGTTCTTCAACAGGTTCAGTTCACCCCCTACCTCCAGCCCAACAGACCACACACCCTCCATAAGCCCACTGCTTTCCTGTCACGCCTCCAATCTGTCACCCTGCAGCTCAGTCATGGACCAGAACACAGCTTCATCTCCCTCCACATCAGGACATCCTGAGACCTCCACCTTGTTTGTCTCCTGCAATCAGGTTAAGAAGCAACTTGAGAAACTGAACCAGAACAAGGCTGCAGGTCCAGATGGTGTCAGTCCCAGAGTTCTCAAGACCTGCTCAGAACAACTATGTCCGATTCTCCAGCACCTTTTCAACACCAGTCTGAGACAAAATAGAGTCCCGGTGCTGTGGAAAACCTCCTGCCTTGTTCCAGTGCCTAAAAAAACACAACCAGCTGAACCAAGTGACTACAGACCAGTTGCCCTGACATCTCACATCATGAAAGTCCTGGAGAGACTCTTACTGGCTCACCTCAACAAGCAAGTAAACACCTTTCAGGACCCATTCCAGTTTGCATATCGTAATGGACTTGGGGTTGAAGATGCCATCATATACCTGCTCCAGAGAGCACACTCTCATCTGGACCATTCAGGCAGCACTCTGAGGGTCATGTTCTTTCATTTCTCAGTGCTTTTAATACCATTCAGCCTGCTTTGTTATGTGAGAAGCTCCATAAATTCCAGGTGGATACCTCCACAACCACCTGGATCTATGACTACCTCACAAACAGACCCCAGTTTGTGAGACTGAAAGGTTGTGTGTCTGAGATGGAGGTCAGCAGCACTGGTGCACCACAAGGAACTGTACTCTGGCCATTCCTCTTCACTCTGTACACCTCAGACTTCCAGTACAACTCTGAGTCCTGTCATCTGCAGAAATACTCGGATGACTCTGCAGTTGTGGGGTGTATCAGGGATGGACAAGAAGCAGAGTACAGAGAACTGGTCAGTCAGTTTGTTAAATGGTGCGGTGACAATCATCTCATATTAAATAGCAGCAAAACAAAAGAGATGATTGTTGACTTCAGGAGGAAGAAGAATAAACAAAGCACTGTTTCCATCCTGGGAGAGGAGGTGGAGGTGGTGGAGGAATACAAGTATCTTGGAGTTCAGCTGGACAACAAACTGGACTGGAAATGCAACACTGACTACATCTACAAGAAAGGTCAGAGCAGACTGTACTTCTTAAGGAAGCTGAGATGGTTTAACGTCTGCACCAAGATGTTGCATATCTTCTATAAGTCTGTTGTGGAGAGTGCAGTCAGCTTTGCAGCATCTGCTGGGGTAGTAGCATCAGAACCAGAGACTTGAAGAGAATCAACAAACTGATCCAGAAAGCTGCTTCTGTGCTTGGAGTAACTCTGGAGCCGCTGGAGCTGATTGTCCAAAGAAGAATGCTGCACAAGCTGATGAAGATGATGGAGGATTCTTCACACCCTCTCCACAACACAGTGATGAAATAAACAAAGTGTGTTCAGTGAGAGGCTTCTTCAGGTCCGATGTAAGACTGAAAGATACAGAAGATCATTCCTGCCAGCAGCCATCACCCTCCAGAACAAGACCTCCTCTAGTTAATTATTATTATATACTACAATATTTCCCTTTGGGGATTAATAACGTATTTTTCATTTCATTTCATTTTTCATTTCATTTCATTTTCTGAGAAGAGGGTATACGACAGCATGTTTAAACATTTTGGGAACAACCCCTGATAGTAATAATGGCATTATAATGGCCTATTAACTGGCATTAATGGTGGTTAAAATTAATGATCCTAAAGTAGGAAAACACTACTTACAACAGAAGTGGGACAACAGCATCATGTGGAGAACTTGACGTCTTCAGGTGACCCATCACTTTTGGTAGCTGAGCAAGAGTGACATGTTCAAACAGGTGGAAGACAGCAGAGCATGTAGAGGTCATCTGAGAGGTCAAATGTGGGCAGTATGATCTGTGCCCTTGCTGAAGCTACTTTGTCAACAAAAAAACATAAAAACCTTTCGCACATTGTCAAACAGTGTTGCTTCCTAAGTAGACTGTTCGATTTCACAGAAGTGTGGTTGACTTGGAGTTATATTGTGTTGTTTGGGTGTTCCCTTTATATTTTTGAGCAGTGTATAAGCAAAATAAATAATTTTTGCTTCCTTTACAGTGGACTGATATAAACCTAAACGATCCCTTAAGATTTGGGCCTTGAGTGGGTCAGCGGTCAGAGTTGCCTCATGGCGGTGGGGTGAGGCTGGGAGGGAGGGGATAGCTGGGCTGATCTGGATTTGCTGCTGCAGTGGGTGGCCCGTGCCTTGGTGCTTGTTTGTGGACCTGGGACCAAGGGGGTTGGGGGTTTGTGAGTGTCAGGGATGTGTAGTGGTGCATGAGTGTGTGGGGGGTAGGGGTGTGTGTATGAGGGAGTGTGATGGTGTATGAATGTATGGGGGACAGGGGTGTGTGTATGGGGGACGATCCATGTGGGTTGAAGGGTGTAGTGGTAAGAGTGTAAGGGGGTGTTGGAGGGGTAGTGGTTTTGAAGGGGGTAGGGCAGAAGTGAGAGAGGTGAGGGGTTGTGGAGGGGTGTCTTAGGGGAGGTAGAATGGAGAGAGGGTCTGTATGTGTTAAGATGTGTGTGTGCATAATGATATGCCTACATACACACACCTTTATCAGGTGTGTGTGTGTGTGTGTGTGTGTGTGTGTAGGCATGTCTTTGGGTGGAGGTTGGGTTGCTGGGAGCTCTGGTTGTTGGGTCCTGGCTTGTCGTGGTCTTCTGGGGCCCCGGGAATGGGGGCGTGTCTAGTGCTAGTGCGTGTCTACCGGAGGGAAGCTCACTTCCCTTTGGACCAAAATCTCCAAAGGGAAGTGAGGGGAGTCCACTTCCCTTTGGACTCCCCTCCTACCCCCTCACCATTACACACAGGCAGGACGTTTGGAGGTGTGCCTGTTGTGCTGGGTGGTGAGAAAGACCATCAAGAATGCCTTGATTGCTGCATTCAGCATCGGCAAACTTCTCAGCTTCAATTACACTTAGTCATCACAACACAAAAACACTGACAACTCCTGGACAAGTTTTGGGGGGCGTGCCATGCAGTGTATGGTGGGTGGAGCTGTGTAGGTGGTCCCTCTCCCAACACGGTGTGTTGCTTTTCTGTAATAAGGATAAAACCAAACATGCAATAGCATAAAAACAGTCAAATAAATAAACATGCCACTAATAAAATGATAAAAGAAAGACTTAAACCACCCTGTGACAGTTCCAATAGCTTTGAACACCTGACTCTTAGTCTCTCCCACCCAAGATGGAAATGAGAGAAGCCACTTCTCCTAGTAGTAGTCTACCGTCCACCTGGATCTTCCTCTCAGTTCCTAACTGACTTCTCAGACCTCTTATCAGACTTAGTGCTGAATACTGATAAAGTTATTGTTCTGGGGGATTTTAACATTCATCTTGATGATGAACATGACAGTTTAAACATTGCCTTTAACTCTATATTAAGTTCAGTTGGATTTTCCTAAAATGTCCACAGATCGACTCATTCTCATCGTCACACTCTGGATCTTCTTCTGACATGTGGCATCAAAAGTGATCAACTAACAGTTTTTCCTCATAACCCTGTTCTGTCTGATCATTTAATAACTTTTGAGTTTACTTTACTTGACTACACAAGGGCTGAGAAGAAAATCCATTACAGTCGATGTTTGTCAGATAGTGTTGTTAACAAATTTAAGAAGTCTATTTCAGCAGTATTTCCTCCAACACCATGTGTTAACCTGACAGGAAACACCCATCCGAGCTTTACTCCAACACAGGTCCATGAATGTGTTGCTAGAATGACAGCTTTAATGCGTATAACACTAGATAAAGTTGCTCCTCTAAAGAAGAAGAGAACCAGTCAGAAGAAGCGGCCCGGTGGTTTAATTCCCAGCTTCAAGCTTTAAAACAGACATCAAGACGTTTGGAAAGAAAATGGCGTTCATCTGGCTTAGAATAGTGTCGCATAGTCTGGAAAGAAAGTTTAATAGTGTATAAAAAGCCTTGCGTGTGGCTAGAACAGCTTATTATTCATCATTGATAGAGGAGAAGAAGAACAACCCCAGGTTTCTCTTCAGCACTGGAACCAGACTGATAAGAGCCATAGTGCCGTTGAGCCATCTATTCCTTTCAACCTCAGCTGTGACGACTTTATGAGTTTCTTTGGAAACAAAATAGTTTCTATCAGGAAGGAAATCAGTAATAACCTGAACACTACTAATGTTATTTCATCTGCAGCAGCCTTAGAGACGTCTTTAGAAGCTGATTGTCATTTGGACCGTTTCTTGCCTGTACAGCTCTCCGAGTTAACCAACATAATAGCTTCATCTAAACCTTCAGCCTGTGTTTTAGACCCCATCCCAACCAGATTATTCAAGGAAATATGTTTAATCAATACGTCTGTACTGGACCTGATCAATTCATCTCTATTAATAGGATATGGACTTCAATATGTTAAGACAGCTGTAATTAAATCGTTGCTTAAAAAAACCAACTCTGGATCCAGGAGTTTTAGCTCATCATAGACCAATATCTAATCTCCCCTTCTGGTCTAAAGTTCTGGAGAAAACAGTTTCAACCCAACTATGTTCCTATCTGAGCAGAAACAATCTGAAGAGTTCCAGCCAGGATTTAGAGCTCATCATAGCACAGAGACAGCACTGGTGAAAGTCTAATGATCTTCTCATGGCCTCAGATAAAGGACTTCTGTCTGGACTCATTCTTTTAGATCTCAGTGCTGCATTCGACACTATTGATCACAATATTCTGCTACAGAGGCTGGAACATGTTATTGGGATTAAAGGGACCGCATTAGACTGGTTCCAGTCATATTTATCTGATAGATTTCAGTTTGTAAATGTAAATGATGAGTCTTCCTCACACACCAGGGTAAGTCATGGAGTTCCTCAGGGTTCTGTACTTGGACCAATACTTTTCACATTATACATGCTTCCCTTAGGAAATATCACCAGGCAGCATGGTATAAATTTTCATTGCTATGCGGATGACACTCAGATCTACCTCTCCATGAAGCCAGATGAAACCAATCAGTTTCTTAGATTACAAAGACGTCTTACAGACATCAAGACCTGGATGACTCTGAATTTTCTCCTTTTAAACTCAGACAAGACAGAGGTCGTTATCTTCAGGCTGAAAAACTTAGGACAAAATGATCCAGTTATGTAATTAATCTGGATGGCATTAATCTGGCCTCCAGTACCACTGTGAGGAATCTTGGAGTCATTATTGACCAGGACTTGTCTTTTAGCTCACATTTAAAACAGGTTTCTAGAACCGCCTTCTTCCACCTGCGTAATATTGCAAAAATTAGGAGCATCTTGCTCTTAGAAAGATGCAGAAAAATTAGTCCATGCCTTTATTACTTCCAGACTGGATTACTGCAATTCCTTATTTATGGGTTGTCCCAAATATGCCCTGAAAAGTCTCCATCTGATCCAAAATGCTGCAGCGAGGGTTCTGATGAGGACTAGCAGGAGAGATCATATTTCACCAGTTTTAGCCTCTCTACACTGGCTCCCTGTTAAATCCAGGATAAAGTTTAAAATTCTTCTCCTCACATATAAAGCTCTTCATGACCAAGCTCCATTGTACATAAAAGATCTTATAGTTCCATATATTCCAAATAGAGCACTTGGCTCTCAGACTGCAGGTTTACTGGTGGTTCCCAGAGTCTCTAAGAGTACTATGGGAGGAAGGGCCTTTAGCTATCAGGCTCCTCTCTGATGGAACCAGCTCCCACCGTGGGTTCAGGAGGCAGACTCCCTCCACACCTTTAAGATGGAGCTGAAAACCTTCCTTTTCCATGATTCTTATAGTTAGGATATGAGCATCTCCTGAGTTGGAGTCTGCATGTACGGGACCCAACTGTCCAGGTTCTGCTCATTGCTCTTATAGTTATGGGTAGTCTAGCCATCCATTACTTATGTAGCAATGGGGATGTTACCTGATGCACTGAGAAGTACCTCGCTCTATTTCTCTAATATATTAATGTATAAATATATGTCAATATTGCCTCTAAGTCTCTAACTTATTTCTCCTTTTTTCCGCAGGTCTTCCTGAATAAGTGCAGTTGTACATGTTGATCTGTCTTCCCTGTCCTCTCCACCCCAACCAGTCGAGGCAGATGGCTGCCCTCCCTGAGCCGGGTTCTGCCGGAGGTTTTCTTCCTGTTAAAGGGGAGTTTTTTCCTTCCCACTGTCGCCTCGTGCAGCTCAGGATGGAGGACTGGATCCAAGTCATGACTCGATGCAATCAGTTGGTTTCTATTATAGGTTATGTATGAATTGGCTCGAAATGATGTGGATGTAAAGTGTCCTGAGACAATATTGTTGTGAAGTGGCGCTGTACAAATAAAGCTGAACTGAACTGAATCTAATGAATAAATACATGACTGTTTAAATAAATAAATAAATATTTAGCTGTAGAAACGGGTACAGAGGCAGGACCAGGATCAGGCTTAAGATTAGTTGTGATGGTCCAGGTTTAGATTAACAACCCCACTGATTTGTTCAGTGTGCGTGTTTTGAACCTTTTAAACATTTCCGTGGGACCCTGAACGCATCTCACTCTGCCCGTGTGGACTGGACTCATCTGGTCCTTCTGGGAATTCCGGGGACCTCACATGACACAAACCCAGCAAGCCTATTGGCCGAAGGCACGTGTCAGACAAACGTCATCATGGAGTCTCTCAGCCAATCAGAAATGAGATCCAAAAAACGTGTAGTGAAAGTATTTGAGTGGCGTCTTTATCAGGACTGATTATTGCTGCTGGACGCTCAATAATAGGAAAGCAGGATAAAAAAATATTTTTGGATCAGCTTTTTATTTTTATTTTTATTTTTCGAGCTCGTTCCAGCAGGTTGGGAATAACAGAAGTAATTCCAGGCGGGAGAAGGATGCTCCTCCAACAAAGTCAAGAATGATTTTTCTTTGTCAGAATCACCTCAGGAGCCTTTTTACAAATAAACATCAGCAACTCTGCTCAAAACCTGGATTTTGATTCTGGGTTAAAATCACTGAGTGGCCGATCATTGGCTGAAAGAGCAGAATCAGAAAATTGGAATTCCTACTTTGGAAAGGAGCTCAGGTCAACAAGGATTGATCATTATGGGGGAAAATGACCCGCAGCGCCCACAGAGCTCTGGAGAGGAGTTGAACCGTGTCATCCTTCCTCTCCTTCAGCCACCCGCCAACCAGCAGTCTCACACCATCACCAACTTCTACATCGACAACATTTTAAGGCCGGACTTTGGCCGAAAGAAGAAAGACAGGTCTTCTGTCCGGGAGGGGAACGGCGTGAGGATCAGAGGAGCCACCAAACCTGGCAACCCACAGCTCGGTCAACGAGGGGAGCAGGAGGGGGACTCAAGGGCCTCCGGCGACCAGCGTCCGGACTCAGATCCAAGGAGGCCCGAACTGATAAGCAATGATTCGGCGGGGAAAGTCCTGGAGGACGACGGGGATCTCAGCACCAAGACCAGAGCGACTCCGGCGGCCAAACCGATGCTGTGGCCCGCTTGGGTCTATTGTACCAGGTACTCCGACCGCCCGTCATCAGGTCAGTGGAACCAAATAAAACATACATATACAAATTATGTCCGGGCCGGTTGTAGCCTAACTGTGATTAAAAAACACAAACCAAACAAACTATATGTATATATATATATATATATATATATATATATATATATATATATATATATATATATATATATATATATATATATATATATACACACACACACACACAAACTAAAAACAAAAATGAATAAAATGAATGTGCGGATGTAAAAGTGCATTTAGGTTAGTTCATGGCTGAACGTGAAGAAAAGAAAACTTTTCTTTCAGGAAAATGAACCAGTTTTAATCTTTAAACTCTTTAGAAGGTTCAGAAAATCAAAACAGCTCATAGATTTTTCTTGCGTTCAGTAATTTTTTTTATTCAGAAACGTCATCTGTATTTTCTCATAACTTTCATTAATAAACTGTAAATATCCTCAACACATTTCGAATAAATTCCACAGCAAGCAAAATATTTTACTCATGAAACAGAAGCTGAGTCCAGTTGCTCTTGAAGGACCACATCCCAGTTTTCACATCAAGAAATAAAGTTAAAGTCAACAGAAAGTCGTGAAAAAGTTTTATATCAAAGAATCAGAAAAAGTGTCTGAAGAAAACGAAAAATGAAATTTGAACAGAAATGAAGAAAACCCAAGTTTAACCCCATTGTTCTTCTGGTTTCTTTGTTAATCTTCCATTAGCATATTTTTGTGACAAAGAAGGGAGAGGGGCCAAAAAGTGAGGGGCCAAAAACCAGACGGCTTTCTGTGAAGACGTGGCACATTAAAAATGCACAGTTTTTATTTATTTATTTGTTCATTTATTTATTTATTTGTTTACTTAAAGCGTCACTTTGGCCTCTCAGAGAAATAGTAAAACGTTCCCATCTGGACTCGTTTCTCCCTCTTTTAGACTCAGTTTAAATCCGTCAATTATTCAGCAGATTAAGAAACCAGAAAAAATAAGAGATTCATGAAAATAATTCTTCTTCTTCTTCTTCTTCTTCTTCTTCTTATTATTATTATTATTATACTACTGTTTCTCAACTGAAAAGCTAAAAAAGAAAAGCAGAAAAAAACCATTGATGAGATGTTTGGGAAACTGACACGCGCGCGCGCGCAGAGAGAATTTTTGTCTTTTTCCCAGTTTTCCTGCTAACAGAAGTTTTTAATGATCCATTGATGACCCTTTACTTCATAAGTATAGTGGCGCGTGCAGCTTCTCGTGTTTCTGTTAAATCAGAACTCACCCGCAAGAAACAAAAAAAAAAAAAAAAAAAAAAAGAACTGAACAGCTTCTTACTCTTTTACTGGAAATGTTGTTTCCACGGTAACTGGGGGGGAAAGAGGCGCCTGACTCTACCATCCTCCATAATGTGACACCCCACCCCCACCAGCAGCCTAAAAGTCCGTTTGAGTCGTGTCAGAGGTTCCAGGCGAAAAATATTTCTTTTAGGGATTTAGAAAATATTCCAATATTTAATCTTGCTGTGACGTCATGTCTGTTTAAAGGCGCAAACATGAACGAAATATTTTCTCCCATCTTCCATTTATCGTTGCAGAAACCTACATCTGAAATTAATATAGACATTAAGTACTTCTGGAAATAATTTTCCATCTGTATGACGTCATATAGGATGGTAGCGCAAATTTCCTGGCGCATTCCTGTTTTCATTAAATTATGAAGATAAATTGTTAGTTTGACCCTCTGACCCGATTCTGTCTCCTCCTCCACACCAAGGGCCCAGATCCCGCAAACCAAAGAAAGCCCCGACCCCAAGTAAGGAGGACAAACGGCCCCGGACGGCCTTCACCGCGGAGCAACTCCACCGCCTGAAGGCCGAGTTCCAGAACAACCGCTACCTCACCGAGCAGCGGAGACAAGACCTGGCCAGAGACCTGGGCCTAAACGAATCCCAGATCAAAATCTGGTTCCAGAACAAACGGGCTAAAATAAAAAAGGCCTCTGGGAATAAAAACTCCCTCGCGCTGCACCTGATGGCGCAGGGATTATACAACCACTCCGCGTCCGGAGACGGGAAGTCGGACAGTGAGTGAGGAGACTCAGGCCTACAGAGCTACTACAACACCAGCATTCAACCAGAGACCTTCCCGCGTGTGTGTGTGTGTGTGTGTGTGTGTGTGCGTGTGTTGCTTCACTAGGTTAGAGACGGTGCTGCGTTCAGGTCCGGACTATTAGATTTTTGCTGATGTTTTCAGGGTTCAACGCGCTCGTGCCTCCCATCTTCAGACAGGGAGTTACCTGAACTCAGGTGAGGAAGGCGAGATGAGGCTGAACAGATGACGTCATTATGTATTTAAAAGATCGATCTTCTGACAGGAAGGAACTGCAAACAGGTGCGCCGCTGCGCGCGCTGCGGCCTACTGCAGTCTGAACGTGTGTGTGTGTGTGTGTGTGCGCGCGTGCTTGTGACAAAGTGAAAAGCTGAAATCCAAAGAGAACTTTCTGCTGCACCACGAGCCGGTTCCGAGCCCAGACTTTCTGACTTTCCCGGCTGTTTTCTGCTTCTTCTTTTGGGATTCTGCTGCTTTGGAGGCTTCGCGCACGTCCGCGCGTGTCGCTGGTCCTGCTGTGACGTGCGCACTTCATAGATAACCAACCTGGGAACATCACTGCATCTTTCCCATGTGTGAAGAAGGACCTGGAACCTTCTAAAACAAGGGAAACGCTTATTTTCGCTTGCGTGTGTGCGCGTGCTCCCTTCAGCCTGAGTCCTGCCAGCCAATCCCGGACCTGCAGCAGACCCAAACCCACGAATGTTCCGGGAAGTAGTCGGAGTCCTTCACATGTCCTTATGTTTTTATTTATACGCCAACAAAGACTGAGAGGAAACGGGGCTCCGCGACAGTTTACATCACTTATATTTCCTACAGAAACCTTTCCTTTGAACGCAACAACCCTTCTGGGTCCAGATAATATGGATCGGAACCAAGCCGTGCTCTTCATGCAGTCAACATGTCTTTCTTTTCTCTCTCTGTTTTGTTTTTAGGTCGTAAAACGAGACAAGCTTCTGCCTTAGAGTCCTGCCAACAGGCCTTGTCATGTTTTCCTTCCAGCTGACTTTTATAAACATGTACATCATACATGGTGCTGTTAGGAAATAAAAATTACAGATCTGATGTTGGGACGACTTTATTTGTCTGGAAAATGTTGTATTTGGAATAAAAACAAAGGCAATTCGATGGTAAAAATGTGCAAATGGCTGCAGAGGTTTGTTTTATTTCTGACTGGTTTAATCAGGGAAATGACTGGAATGGAAACAACTTCCTTTAAGGCGATTTCACTGATAATAATAAGCATTAATAATACAATTAAAACAGCATTTTCTTCAACTCCAGTCAGACTGAAGCTGCAGCAGCAGGCCTTCCACCAGAAATAACTTTTCTTAGTGGAAAACTGCACTGAATAATAACGCAAAGAATCCTAAATAAACCTGGAAGCAGTTTCCAGGATAGTTTTAGTTCTAGGTTCTAGGCCAAACAACACAGGTTCCTTTATTACGTCGTTTATTACGTCTTTTTTACTTCGTTCTTTCTGAAGTGAAAACTTCAGAAAGAACGAAGTTCCTGAGAATTTGGTGCCAGAATCCTAAGAGGTCATCAGTTTAGTCTCTGTTTTCTGATCTTCACTGACAGGAATAAAACGCCCTGGAGGGAGGAGAGCAGTGTTCTGGTGTCCTTATAGACCTCATAACATGTTCTACACATAAAAATCCTCTTTCACATTGATATTCCAGAAAACTTTGGACAGAATAAAAAGAATTCAGACTGAAGAAGCACACGATGATCTGAAAATAAAATAAAACAGCAACAGTGTATTTCAGAAAATACAGCATATTTAATAACTGACCTACATTTGTCCAAGAAATGGACAGAGTGAGCAGGTGTTGTTTCTTTTCCTGGGAGATGCGAAAGGACCTCAGGTCAAGTTTCCAACCTACTGGTCCTGAAGAGCCGCAGTGCTGCGAGCCTGGTCCCTGGAAATACCAGAAACTTCTGGCCCAGCAGCCAAATGAAAGCCAAATCCACCAGTAGGAGCACAAATAAAGAGAAGGAAAAGGTAAACAGTAGTGAAGGGCGGAAGAAGATCCTGAGTGCTGTCTGGTCCATTGGCAGCAGCCAGCAGTGGAGAGCCGGGCCCTCTGAATGGCCGCTGAGGCCCTCATCTGCATTTCCTTTCTTAGCCGGCTTGTATGTGGAAGTAACGCCCAACGGCCGCTGACTCCACCAGCTCAGCTCCTCTTGACTCCAGAAGGGATGCAGAGTTTTCTCTGCACTGTCAGGGGCTGTCAGATGGTGGTGTGTGTGTGTGTGTGTGTGTGTGTGTGTGTGTGTGTGTGTGTGTGTGTAGGGGGAGGGGGGCAGAAAACATGATGAAGGTTAAAATACTGTTTGTTCATGTAATAAAGATAAAGAAACATATGACACTGGAACAGATACTTTATTTTCCTCTTTGGTTCCAGCAAAGAGATTCTGGCTTCTTTCTGAGGTTTAAGGCAGCAGACGGTACAAAAACTGTCTTAATAATAATAATAATAATAATAATAATAATAATAATAAAAACAATAATAATAATAATGATAATAATAATATTATTATTATTATTATTATTATTATTATTATTATTAATAATAATAATAATAATAATAATAATGATAATAATAATAATAAAAATAATAATAACAATTTTAATAACAATAATAATAATAATAATAATAATTGTAATTGTAATAATAATAATAATGATAATAATTGTAATAATAATAATAATTGTAATAATAATAATAATAATAATAACAATAATAATAATAATAATGATAATAATAATAATAAAAATAATAATAACAATTTTAATAACAATAATAATAATAATAATAATAATAATAATAATAATAATTGTAATTGTAATAATAATAATAATAATAATAATAATAATAATAATTGTAATAATAATAATAATAATAACAATAATAATAATAATAATGATAATAATAATAATAAAAATAATAATAACAATTTTAATAACAATAATAATAATAATAATAATAATAATTGTAATTGTAATAATAATAATAATAATGATAATAATTGTAATAATAATAATAATAATAACAACAATAATAATAATAATAATAATAATAATAATAATAATAATAATTGTAATTGTAATAATAATAATAATAATAATAATAATAATAATAATAATAATAACAATAATAACAATTGTAATAGTAATAATAATAATAATTGTAATACTACTACTACTACTACTACTACTACTACTACTACTAATAATAATAATACCACCATGCAAGAGAACCAAGCTTGAGTATTGGTTGGTTGGTTAGTATTGGTTAGTATGTACTGGCATTGTGTTGTCTGACCCATTTCTGGGTCTTCTTGGTGATAATGATGGATTTTTCTGACTTCACTGAATAATCTGCTTGGACTTCAGACTAGCTGCTGTTTGCATTCAGAAATCAGAAATCCTCTAGCACCAACCTGCAGGAGGAGGAGCAGGATGAAGCATGTCACACTGTCTTTTAGACACATTAGAACTGAAGTACTTGTTTTATTGTATTTTTACACATATTTCACTGAAAACAAGCTTTTTGTTTTACTGATGTTAAAACCGGGGTCGGGTCGCGGGGGCAGCAGCCTAAGCAGGGAAGCCCAGACTTCCCTCTCCCCAGCCACATTTGCCAACTCTGCGGGGGGGATCCCGAGGCGTTCCCAGGCCAGCCGAGAGATATAATCCCTCCAGCGTGTCCTGGGTCTTCCCCGGGGTCTCCGCCGAGCGGCATATGATGGTTGGATGGATGTTAAATCCTCTGGAATCCCTTATCGTCTCATCATCATGTCTGAATACAATTAATTGAGTTTTGAAAATTTCAGAAACTTATAAGTGGACTGAATGATTTATTCAGTTTAGCATTGATCCCAGAGGAAATATGTGCTGCAGTAGAAAGAAGCTCTAAGTCCATCTACAGTAGAGATACATATCACATAAAAATACTAATACAAACATTTATAAGATGTTTTAGCTCCACCTCCACTGAGCCAATACATCCAGCAACCGGCAACCAGCAACCAGCAACAACCAGCAGCAACCAGCAACCAGCAACAACCAGCAACCAGCAACAACCAGCCGCAACCAGCAACAACCAGCCGCAACCAGCAACAACCAGCCGCAGCCAGCAACCAGCAACCAGCAACAACCAGCCGCAACCAGCAACAACCAGCCGCAACCAGCAGCAACCAGCAACCAGCCGCAACCAGCAACCAGCAACCAGCAACAACCAGCAACAACCAGCAGCAACCAGCAACCAGCCGCAACCAGCAACCAGCAACCAGCAACAACCAGCCGCAGCCAGCAACCAGCAACCGGCAACAACCAGCCGCAACCAGCAACCAGCAACCAGCCACAACCAGCAACCAGCAACAACCAGCCGCAGCCAGCAACCAGCAACAACCAGCCGCAACCAGCAACCAGCAACAACCAGCCGCAACCAGCTGCAGCCAGCAACCAGCAACTAGCAGCAACTGGCAGCAACCAATTCAATTCAATTCAACTTTATTTGTACAGCGCCACTTCACAACAATGTTGTCTCAGGACACTTTACATACACATCATTCTGAGCCAATTCATACATATCCTATAATAGAAACCAACTGATTGCATCGAGTCATGACTTGGATCCAGTCCTCCATCCTGAGCTGCACGAGGCGACAGTGGGAAGGAAAAAACTCTCCTTTAACAGGAAGAAAACCTCCGGCAGAACCCGGCTCAGGGAGGGCAGCCATCTGCCTCGACTGGTTGGGGTGGAGAGGACAGGAAAGACAGATCAACATGTACAACTGCACTTATTCAGGAAGACCTGCGGAAAAAAGGAGAAATAAGTTAGAGACAGCAATATTGGCATATATTTATACATTAATACATTAGAGAAATAGAGCGAGGTACTTCTCAGTGCATCAGGTAACATCCCCATTGCTACATAAGTAATGGATGGCTAGACTACCCATAACTATAAGAGCAATGAGCAGAACCTGGACAGTTGGGTCCCGTACATGCAGACTCCAACTCAGGAGATGCTCATATCCTAACTATAAGAATCATGGAAAAAGAAGGTTTTCAGCTCCATCTTAAAGGTGTGGAGGGAGTCTGCCTCCCGAACCCACGGTGGGAGCTGGTTCCATCAGAGAGGAGCCTGATAGCTAAAGGCCCTTCCTCCCATAGGACTCTTTGAGACTCTGGGAACCACCAGTAAACCTGCAGTCTGAGAGCCAAGTGCTCTATTTGGAATATATGGAACTATAAGATCTTTTATGTCCAATGGAGCTTGGTCATGGAGAGCTTTATATGTGAGGAGAAGAATTTTAAACTTTCTCCTGGATTTAACAGGGAGCCAGTGTAGAGAGGCTAAAACTGGTGAAACATGATCTCTCCTGCTAGTCCTCATCAGAACCCTCGCTGCAGCATTTTGGATCAGATGGAGACTTTTCAGGGCATATTTGGGACAACCCATAAATAAGGAATTGCAGTAATCCAGTCTGGAAGTAATAAAGGCATGGACTAATTTTTCTGCATCTTTCTGAGACAAGATGCTCCTAATTTTTGCAATATTACGCAGGTGGAAGAAGGCGGTTCTAGAAACCTGTTTTACATGTGAGCTAAAAGACAAGTCCTGGTCAATAATGACTCCAAGATTCCTCACAGTGGTACTGGAGGCCAGATTAATGCCATCCAGATTAATTACATAACTGGATGATTTTGTTCTAAGTTTTTCAGCCTGAAGATAACGACCTCTGTCTTGTCTGAGTTTAAAAGGAGAAAATTCAGAGTCATCCAGGTCTTGATGTCTGTAAGACGTCTTTGTAATCTAAGAAACTGATTGGTTTCATCTGGCTTCATGGAGAGGTAGATCTGAGTGTCATCCGCATAGCAATGAACATTTATACCATGCTGCCTGGTGATATTTCCTAAGGGAAGCATGTATAATGTGAAAAGTATTGGTCCAAGTACAGAACCCTGAGGAACTCCATGACTTACCCTGGTGTGGGAGGAAGACTCATCATTTACATTTACAAACTGAAATCTATCAGATAAATCTGACTGGAACCAGTCTAATGTGGTCCCTTTAATCCCAATAACATGTTCCAGCCTCTGTAGCAGAATATTGTGATCAATAGTGTCGAATGCAGCACTGAGATCTAAAAGAATGAGTCCAGACAGAAGTCCTTTATCTGAGGCCATGAGAAGATCATTAGACTTTCACCAGTGCTGTCTCTGTGCTATGATGAGCTCTAAATCCTGGCTGGAACTCTTCAGATTGTTTCTGCTCAGATAGGAACATAGTTGGGTTGAAACTGTTTTCTCAAGAATTTTAGACCAGAAGGGGAGATTAGATATTGGTCTATAATTAGCTAAAACTCCTGGATCAGAGTTGGTTTTTTAAGCAACGGTTTAATTACAGCTGTCTTAAAATATTGAGGTACATATCCTGTTAATAGAGATGAATTGATCAGGTCCAGTACAGACGTATTGATTAAGAAACATAATTCCTTGAATAATCTGGTTGGGATGGGGGTCTAAAACACAGGTTGAAGGTTTAGATGAAGCGATTATATTGGTTAACTCGGAGAGCTAACCAACATAAGCAACCACCAGCAACCAGCAACTGGCAGCAGCCAGAAGCTGGTTTTTCTGCATATCAGGATAATCAGCGAAACAACACATCAAATCCCGATGGAGTTGAAAAGAAAGAGAAGAGGATGCAGAGCGGGAGTGAGACAGAGGAGAAAGCGATGGAGATTTAAACCATTTCTCCCGACCGTCATCATGGGTAATGTAAGATCGCGAGCTAACAAAACGGACGAGCTTGAGATGCTAACAAGGTGTCAGAAAGAATACAGAGTGCAGTATTATGTGCTTCACCGAGACATGGCTGCATGAACACATCCCTGACTGTAATGTGTCTGTACCGGGCTTTAAAACGGTCCGTGCAGACCGCAGTAGACAACACAGCGGAAAGGTAAAGGGTGGTGGAATTGCAGTGCTGGTTAACCAGTGTTGGTGTCATCCTGGACATGGTACTGTCAAGGAGAAGATATGCACAAGGGACATGGAACTGTTAGCTGTGAGCTTCCGTCCATATTATTTACCCAGAGAGTTTACCTGTGTTATTCTGGTAGCGGTTTATATAATACCTGGTACCGCACCAGACACAGCCTGTGACGTCATCAGCTCCGTCGTTGCTCGGCTACAAACACAGCATCCAAACTCATTCATGGTGATCTCCGGAGACTTCAACAACGTCTCCCTCTCTGCAACTCTACCAACATTCCAGCAGTTTGTCAGCTGCTCCACCAGAGGAAATAAGATGTTGGACTTATTTTATGCAAATATGAATAATGGATCCAGTTGTTCTGCCCTGCCTCCTTTAGGAAGATCTGACCATAATCTGGTTCTTCTCACCTCCACCTACAAGCCCATCGTTCAGCAGCAACCAGTCATCACAAAGACTATCAAAATCTGGTCTGCTGAAGCTGAAGATGCTCTTAGAGGAGGCTTTGAGGCTACAGACTGGAACGTCCTCTGTGAACCTCATGGAGACGACATCAACGCCATGACTGAGTGTGTGACAGATTACATAAACTTCTGTGTGGACAGCATCGTCCCAACAAGAACAGTGAGGTGCTTCCCCAATAACAAACCCTGGATCACCAGTGACCTGAAAAAGCTGCTGAACATCAAAAAGAAAGCCTTCAGGGATGGAGACAGGGAGTTATTGAGGGCAACACAAAAACAACTTAAAACACAAACTAAGAAGTGCAAGGAGGACTACAGGAAGAAGTTAGAAAGTCAGCTCCAGCAGAATAACCTGAGGGATGTGTGGTCTGGAATGAAGAAGATCACCGGCTTCAAGTTAAAGGGGGACCAGCCTGATGGAGGTCTGGACAGAGCTAATGAGCTGAACATATTCTTCAACAGGTTCAGTTCACCCCCTACCTCCAGCCCAACAGACCACACACCCTCCATAAGCCCACTGCTTTCCTGTCACGCCTCCAATCTGTCACCCTGCAGCTCAGTCATGGACCAGAACACAGCTTCATCTCCCTCCACATCAGGACATCCTGAGACCTCCACCTTGTTTGTCTCCTGCAATCAGGTTAAGAAGCAACTTGAGAAACTGAACCAGAACAAGGCTGCAGGTCCAGATGGTGTCAGTCCCAGAGTTCTCAAGACCTGCTCAGAACAACTATGTCCGATTCTCCAGCACCTTTTCAACACCAGTCTGAGACAAAATAGAGTCCCGGTGCTGTGGAAAACCTCCTGCCTTGTTCCAGTGCCTAAAAAAACACAACCAGCTGAACCAAGTGACTACAGACCAGTTGCCCTGACATCTCACATCATGAAAGTCCTGGAGAGACTCTTACTGGCTCACCTCAACAAGCAAGTAAACACCTTTCAGGACCCATTCCAGTCTGCATATCGTAATGGACTTGGGGTTGAAGATGCCATCATATACCTGCTCCAGAGAGCACACTCTCATCTGGACCATTCAGGCAGCACTCTGAGGGTCATGTTCTTTCATTTCTCAGTGCTTTTAATACCATTCAGCCTGCTTTGTTATGTGAGAAGCTCCATAAATTCCAGGTGGATACCTCCACAACCACCTGGATCTATGACTACCTCACAAACAGACCCCAGTTTGTGAGACTGAAAGGTTGTGTGTCTGAGATGGAGGTCAGCAGCACTGGTGCACCACAAGGAACTGTACTCTGGCCATTCCTCTTCACTCTGTACACCTCAGACTTCCAGTCCAACTCTGAGTCCTGTCATCTACAGAAATACTCTGATGACTCTGCAGTTGTGGGGTGTATCAGGGATGGACAAGAAGCAGAGTACAGAGAACTGGTCAGTCAGTTTGTTAAATGCTGCGGTGACAATCATCTCATATTAAATAGCAGCAAAACAAAAGACATGATTGTTGACTTCAGGAGGAAGAAGAATAAACAAAGCACTGTTTCCATCCTGGGAGAGGAGGTGGAGGTGGTGGAGGAATACAAGTATCTTGGAGTTCAGCTGGACAACAAACTGGACTGGAAATGCAACACTGACTACATCTACAAGAAAGGTCAGAGCAGACTGTACTTCTTAAGGAAGCTGAGATGGTTTAACGTCTGCACCAAGATGTTGCATATCTTCTATAAGTCTGTTGTGGAGAGTGCAGTCAGCTTTGCAGCATCTGCTGGGGTAGTAGCATCAGAACCAGAGACTTGAAGAGAATCAACAAACTGATCCAGAAAGCTGCTTCTGTGCTTGGAGTAACTCTGGAGCCGCTGGAGCTGATTGTCCAAAGAAGAATGCTGCACAAGCTGATGAAGATGATGGAGGATTCTTCACACCCTCTGCACAACACAGTGATGAAACAACAAAGTGTGTTCAGTGAGAGGCTTCTTCAGGTCCCATGTAAGACTGAAAGATACAGAAGATCATTCCTGCCAGCAGCCATCAGCCTCCGGAACAAGACCTCCTCTAGTTATTATTATTATATACTACGATATTGGATTTCCCTTTTAATTAATAAAATATTTTTCCATTTCATTTCATAATAATAATAAAAAAATAACAACTTTAGAAAATGTTCATGAATGTTTTTCTTAAAAAACTAATTTGTTCCATTTTCCTGTGATGCAGGAGACAGTTGCTCTTTTTCATCACAGACAACCTTTTAAACTAACTGGCCTCCACCAGATTTTGACCTTTGATGCATTTATGGTCCATATAATTATAAATAGTATTAATGGTTCCATAAAAACAGAAAATAATACTGCACACAGCGAAAAACAGGGCATGAAGTTGGTAAACAAGTAAGATCTTTCCTGGAAAAGACACGTTGATCTAAAACTGTCAGAAACAGGTGAGCAGATCTGCACCACGGAGCAGTCTGATGGAAAACTATAGTTGATAAAAGATTATTTTCCTCAGATAATCCTTAATCAGTCATGCACAAGTCATCAATAACTCAGACTCAGACATCTGTCATTCAAAACCATCTAAATGACGAGAAAGAAACTCATTTCAGTCAGGTGATATTATTCCTGTTGAAACCAGAAAAAAATAACTAAAAGCACTTTAAAGCAATATACCAGTAAATGACCAGATAAACAAGTGATCACAGTTTTAAGCGTGTCAGGGTGGAGCAGAAACAAGAACTTTGACCCAAATAAACAGCTTTATAAGTTTGTCTTCATCATGATCAGCTGTTAAAAACTAAATAACTGCCCATCTTCATCCTTTCTCTTCTCTGAGCTCTCCCCAGCTGGTAAAAGTCAGTCTGACACTGACTCGTCTTCCTATTCCATGCCTTCCTCTGTATCTTTGTAGTCTCTTCCACTGTTAATGTCCTGAATGCTAATTCACCTTGCTGATGGTCAAAAGAAGAGTTATCCAGTTGCTGGTGTGTGATGTGGTGCTGTAAAGTAAAACTCACTTGTAAAATGACAGCATCTGAGAGAAAAAAAAAAAGACAAACACAAGCAGCTGTTTTCTCTTTGTACATGAATATATTATTATCTTGACAATTTCCTGGCATCACATTAAAAATTAGTAGATATTTTCTAGACTGAAACTCATTTTTAGCACATTGTATTATTTTACTTTTTTCCATTGATGAAGACTGGAGAAAGCAGCATTTATGTGGAGACAGAAACTAGTGTTTTTATGATTTATTCACATCTTGATCCAAACTGTTGTTGAGACTTCTAATATCTTTGCAATCAGTGTTGCTGTTCTCTGAAAACTGCCGTCAGATATAAAACCAACTTATTCACCCAAAGTTTATACGTCCTCTTGTCATAAACTTAACCTCTTCAACAGCCAGAGGCAAAGGGCAGACGGAGGAAGAAAAGAAAAGTATATATCACAAAGTATTGATGTCTCCTGTGTCTCTGTCAGACAAAGACAGCCCATCCAATCCCCCTTCCCCCCACTGAGAGATTTGGCCATAGTCTCTAAACGCTTCCTAGTCAAACTTGGAATATGGAATGAAGAGGCCGGGGCTTTGTGGCGGAAATATAATTACAGCCACTAAAAGCTGGTGAAGGTGAAGAATGGGGAATGACATCAGAGCAATTTCACACTCCGGCCTCGGATGGCCAGGCCAAGCCTGGGCCTCGCTGCGCTACGCTGATCAAAGCCTGCTGCAGCCGCCCAGAACCCCCCACCCCACTCACACAAAGGAAAAGGAGAAGGGACATTTATCTATGCTAATCTCCAGGACAAATATATTTTAATCTTGTTAGAAAACATGTTGATGCTGAAGCTCAATGACCAAACTTTATAAGAGCAAAGATTTTAAAAAGCTAAATTAAGCTTTTCTCTAAAACTGATTTACACAAAGAAGAGTTGGGAGATGATAAAGTATTTATACCTCTGCAAAAACCCGTCCCAACACTGCTACACGTGACATGTTGCTGTGGGATGTGATGGCAAACCTGTCAGTCATGGCCATTTCATAATCATTATTCAGAATTAGAGGAATAAATGTAAAATGTTCACAGCAGGATTCATAAAAAAATGTGACGGACATCCTCCAGTGTTCACCATCAGTGCTATCCCAGACCTGCTGTCAGACTTGAATGAACAGTTTTCCTGCTGGCATGAAGTTATACATTTTAAAAGATAGATGTTAAACATGTCAGGAGGAAACGCAGCCGTGTTATTTATAGCAAACAAGTCATTCCAAAACATACCAAATGATAAAAAATGAGACATTTTACTATTTATTGCAAAACCTAAGCTGGCGGTGAGTCTGGCGCAGTAACACGTCAGTAAAAAGTAGTTCCAGGATGGTGTTTAGCATCTCCTCTTCTTCTAACATCTGTCTGTAAACATCTGGGAGGGGAGGAGAGCAGCTGCTGGAGTCTCAGGAGAGGATTGTTGTCCCGTTCTGGACCTTGTTGCTGGATTTCTGCTTCCATGATGCATTTGTACTGGTCTGGACTGCAGCAGACCAGTTCTCCTGTCCCACCATCAGGATGTGGTCCAGCGTGGTCCTGGTGGACCAGTTCTCCTGTTCCACCACCAGGATGTGGTCCAGCGTGGTCCTGGTGGACCAGTTCTCCTGTTCCACCACCAGGATGTGGTTCAGCGTGGTCCTGCTGGACCAGTTCTCCTGTTCCACCATCAGGATGTGGTTCAGCGTGGTCCTGCTGGACCAGTTCTCCTGTTCCACCATCAGGATGTGGTCCTGCTGGACCAGTTCTCCTGTCCCACCATCAGGATGTGGTCCAGTGTGGTCCTGCTGGACCAGTTCTCCTGTCCCACCATCAGGATGTGGTTCAGCATGGTCCTGCTGGACCAGTTCTCCTGTCCCACCATCAGGATGTGGTTCAGCGTGGTCCTGCTGGACCAGTTCTCCTGTTCCACCATCAGGATGTGGTCCAGCGTGGTCCTGGTGGACCAGTTCTCCTGTTCCACCATCAGGATGTGGTTCAGCGTGGTCCTGCTGGACCAGTTCTCCTGTTCCACCATCAGGATGTGGTTCAGCGTGGTCCTGCTGGACCAGTTCTCCTGTTCCACCATCAGGATGTGGTTCAGCGTGGTCCTGCTGGACCAGTTCTCCTGTTCCACCATCAGGATGTGGTCCAGCGTGGTCCTGGTGGACCAGTTCTCCTGTTCCACCATCAGGATGTGGTTCAGCGCGGTCCTGCTGGACCAGTTCTCCTGTTCCACCATCAGGATGTGGTTCAGCGTGGTCCTGCTGGACCAGTTCTCCTGTTCCACCATCAGGATGTGGTCCAGCATGGTCCTGCTGGACCAGTTCTCCTGTTCCACCATCAGGATGTGGTCCAGTGTGGTCCTGCTGGACCAGTTCTCCTGTTCCACCATCAGGATGTGGTCCTGCTGGACCAGTTCTCCTGTCCCACCATCAGGATGTGGTTCAGCATGGTCCTACTGGACCAGTTCTCCTGTTCCACCATCAGGATGTGGTCCAGAATGGTCCTGCTGGACCAGTTCTCCTGTTCCACCATCAGGATGTGGTTCAGCGTGGTCCTGCTGGACCAGTTCTCCTGTTCCACCATCAGGATGTGGTCCAGCGTGGTCCTGGTGGACCAGTTCTCCTGTTCCACCATCAGGATGTGGTTCAGCGCGGTCCTGCTGGACCAGTTCTCCTGTTCCACCATCAGGATGTGGTTCAGCGTGGTCCTGCTGGACCAGTTCTCCTGTTCCACCATCAGGATGTGGTCCAGCATGGTCCTGCTGGACCAGTTCTCCTGTTCCACCATCAGGATGTGGTCCAGTGTGGTCCTGCTGGACCAGTTCTCCTGTTCCACCATCAGGATGTGGTCCTGCTGGACCAGTTCTCCTGTTCCACCATCAGGATGTGGTTCAGCATGGTCCTACTGGACCAGTTCTCCTGTTCCACCATCAGGATGTGGTCCAGCGTGGTCCTACTGGACCAGTTCTCCTGTTCCACCATCAGGATGTGGTTCAGCATGGTCCTACTGGACCAGTTCTCCTGTTCCACCATCAGGATGTGGTCCTGCTGGACCAGTTCTCCTGTTCCACCATCAGGATGTGGTCCAGCGTGGTCCTGGTGGACCAGTTCTCCTGTTCCACCATCAGGATGTGGTTCAGCGTGGTCCTGCTGGACCAGTTCTCCTGTTCCACCATCAGGATGTGGTCCAGCGTGGTCCTGGTGGACCAGTTCTCCTGTTCCACCATCAGGATGTGGTTCAGCGTGGTCCTGCTGGACCAGTTCTCCTGTTCCACCATCAGGATGTGGTCCAGCGTGGTCCTGCTGGACCAGTTCTCCTGTTCCACCATCAGGATGTGGTTCAGCATGGTCCTGCTGGACCAGTTCTACTGTTCCACCATCAGGATGTGGTCCAGCGTGGTCCTGGTGGACCAGTTCTCCTGTTCCACCATCAGGATGTGGTTCAGCGTGGTCCTGCTGGACCAGTTCTCCTGTTCCACCATCAGGATGTGGTCCAGCGTGGTCCTGCTGGACCAGTTCTCCTGTTCCACCATCAGGATGTGGTCCAGTGTGGTCCTGCTGGACCAGTTCTCCTGTTCCACCATCAGGATGTGGTCCTGCTGGACCAGTTCTCCTGTTCCACCATCAGGATGTGGTTCAGCATGGTCCTACTGGACCAGTTCTCCTGTTCCACCATCAGGATGTGGTCCAGCATGGTCCTACTGGACCAGTTCTCCTGTTCCACCATCAGGATGTGGTTCAGCATGGTCCTACTGGACCAGTTCTCCTGTTCCACCATCAGGATGTGGTCCTGCTGGACCAGTTCTCCTGTTCCACCATCAGGATGTGGTCCAGCGTGGTCCTGGTGGACCAGTTCTCCTGTTCCACCATCAGGATGTGGTTCAGCGTGGTCCTGCTGGACCAGTTCTCCTGTTCCACCATCAGGATGTGGTTCAGCATGGTCCTACTGGACCAGTTCTCCTGTTCCACCATCAGGATGTGGTCCAGAATGGTCCTGCTGGACCAGTTCTCCTGTTCCACCATCAGGATGTGGTCCAGCGTGGTCCTGCTGGACCAGTTCTCCTGTTCCACCATCAGGATGTGGTTCAGCATGGTCCTGCTGGACCAGTTCTACTGTTCCACCATCAGGATGTGGTCCAGCGTGGTCCTGGTGGACCAGTTCTCCTGTTCCACCATCAGGATGTGGTTCAGCGTGGTCCTGCTGGACCAGTTCTCCTGTTCCACCATCAGGATGTGGTCCAGCGTGGTCCTGCTGGACCAGTTCTCCTGTTCCACCATCAGGATGTGGTCCAGTGTGGTCCTGCTGGACCAGTTCTCCTGTTCCACCATCAGGATGTGGTCCTGCTGGACCAGTTCTCCTGTTCCACCATCAGGATGTGGTTCAGCATGGTCCTACTGGACCAGTTCTCCTGTTCCACCATCAGGATGTGGTCCAGCATGGTCCTGCTGGACCAGTTCTCCTGTTCCACCATCAGGATGTGGTTCAGCGTGGTCCTGCTGGACCAGTTCTCCTGTTCCACCATCAGGATGTGGTCCAGCGTGGTCCTGCTGGACCAGTTCTCCTGTTCCACCATCAGGATGTGGTCCAGTGTGGTCCTGCTGGACCAGTTCTCCTGTTCCACCATCAGGATGTGGTCCTGCTGGACCAGTTCTCCTGTTCCACCATCAGGATGTGGTTCAGCATGGTCCTACTGGACCAGTTCTCCTGTTCCACCATCAGGATGTGGTCCAGCATGGTCCTGCTGGACCAGTTCTCCTGTTCCACCATCAGGATGTGGTTCAGCATGGTCCTGCTGGACCAGTTCTCCTGTTCCACCATCAGGATGTGGTCCAGCGTGGTCCTGGTGGACCAGTTCTCCTGTTCCACCATCAGGATGTGGTTCAGCGTGGTCCTGGTGGACCAGTTCTCCTGTTCCACCATCAGGATGTGGTCCAGCGTGGTCCTGCTGGACC
Organism: Telmatherina bonti; assembly: GCF_933228915.1. Lineage (NCBI taxonomy): Eukaryota > Metazoa > Chordata > Actinopteri > Atheriniformes > Telmatherinidae > Telmatherina > Telmatherina bonti. The sequence continues at coordinate 41,589,291 of NC_136625.1, read as the reverse complement.
AGTTCTCCTGTTCCACCATCAGGATGTGGTCCAGTGTGGTCCTGCTGGACCAGTTCTCCTGTTCCACCATCAGGATGTGGTCCTGCTGGACCAGTTCTCCTGTTCCACCATCAGGATGTGGTCCTGCTGGACCAGTTCTCCTGTTCCACCATCAGGATGTGGTCCAGCGTGGTCCTGGTGGACCAGTTCTCCTGTTCCACCATCAGGATGTGGTTCAGCGTGGTCCTGCTGGACCAGTTCTCCTGTCCCACCATCAGGATGTGGTTCAGCATGGTCCTACTGGACCAGTTCTCCTGTTCCACCATCAGGATGTGGTCCAGAATGGTCCTGCTGGACCAGTTCTCCTGTTCCACCATCAGGATGTGGTCCAGCGTGGTCCTGCTGGACCAGTTCTCCTGTTCCACCATCAGGATGTGGTCCAGCGTGGTCCTGCTGGACCAGTTCTCCTGTTCCACCATCAGGATGTGGTCCTGCTGGACCAGTTCTCCTGTTCCACCATCAGGATGTGGTCCAGCTGGACCGGTTCTCCTGTTCCACCATCAGGATGTGGTCCAGCATGGTGGAAGGTCTTCCCTGAAAGAGACGTTGTCTGGATGGGAGCAGATGTTCCAGCATTGATGGAGCTTCCCAGATGTGGAAGCTGCCCACGCCATCGGCACTAATGCAACCCCATCCCATCAGAGATGCAGGCTGATAACAAGCTGGATGCTCCCTCTCCTCTTTAGTCTGCAGGACACGCCGTCCATGCTGTCCACAAACTATTCCACATCTTCATCCAGGTTTCCACTCAGAACATTTTAAATGAGCTTTGGTCCAGAGAAGACGGCGTGTTTCTGGATCCTCTTCACATATGATGGAGCTTTAACCTGCATGAACTGGGTTCACACTGGTTTCTGGAAGCTTCCTGAGTCCATGCACTGGTTTCCAGTAGAGAATTATGCCTGCTTTTAACGCAGGCAGCATCCAGCCTTGTCCCGTGCACACAGAGATTCCTCTTGATTCTGTGAAGTTTAATATTAAACACAGGACATCTTCGGTCTTCACACATTTTTCACAATCTTTAGACCTCCTTCTGCTTTCCATCATTAAGCCCTGCTGAAAACTCAGCCATGCGGAAACTTTCAGGCCCAGTATGGAGATGAGCTTCAGTTGGCTTTTCCTCTCAGCATGTCAGCGCACAGGCTTTGACCAATCATCAACCGGCTGCTGCGGGCTCCAATCCAATCAGATGACAGATGTGTTAGGGGTTACTTCATCCTCTACACCTGCTAGTTTGTAAGAGAAGAGACTTCCTGACCCACCCAGCAGAAAAGAGGAGCCTCTCTAGCCGGACAGGATGTCTTCACGTGTTTTAACTTCACTAGCTTGTTTTTTACCTGAATACACACACTGTCTTTTTCATGATCACAAATATGAAATGTCTGAAAAGTAGAACTGATCCTTAAATCCTGAGATTTCTTGCTTACATTACATAAACTACAAATGTGGATATTTTGAATGATTTAAGTCTTCTGTGGGGTCAGATAGGTGGGAGTGTGCAGATGGGATTATAAACAGGAACACACCATCAGCCCAAGCTGACCTGACATCACTGAGCTGGACACTGATCCACACATCTCTTTATTTCCTTACAAAGATTGTCAACTAAGTTTCAAAAAACTGTTTTTTATCAAAGTCTTAAAGTCTGTGATGCATCTGGTCCGATCACAACTCATCAACAGCACGGCTGCTGTCCGAACAGAAACCTGGAAAGACGAGAGAAAAACAGGTCAGACTGGAATCTGAAGCTTGGTTCTGAAAGGTTCTTCATTGGTTCTAGCAGTCTCTACCGGAAACTCTGCTGCATAACTCCTGCATGTCCTCTCTGTTCTCGCTGAATGCCGAGATGAAGGCGTCTTCCAGCTCCTCCACCACTGTTTCACACTGACAGGAAGACACAAACACACCACAGGGTAAGCTGGAGAAAACACACACACACATTTTCTACCATGAAGGGCATGCGATGTCACACACCTACGTCCCCAGAACCATCAGATCAGGTGAATCAGTATCAGCTGCTTACATTTTATACATGATTACCTCGGAGGAGCAGACTGCATTTAACCTCCACTGCCAATAAAACCTAAGATGTAAAAAGTTGTGAATCTGTGTGAAACGTCTATTTAACCAAAGTACAATCATTTTCAAATCTCATCAGCCCAAATTTTATTCCCAGTAGAAGATAAAAATCAGATCAAATGGTAAAACGGAGACATTTTATCCTTTGATGGAAAATATGAGCTGATTGTCAGTCTGATGCATGAACACATGTTTAAACAGCTGGAACAGGAGCATCAAAAGGCTGGAAAAGTAACTGCTACGAATCAGAGACACCTGGAGGAGCATTTGATGACTCTCCCAGGCATCACAGAAAGAGTCAGACAGAGCGCAGCAGGATGAAACCATCGCCTGTCAGGAGTACCAGAAATGAACAAGCTAAATCAGAAACACAGAAAGAAAACCAGCTGCTGTTAGTGAATAAACCAGCAGACGACTCAGTGACTGTGTCACATGCAGAACATGCAGAGTGGAACGTGTTCAGAGAAGAGAGATCATGCCAATGTGACCCCGCCCACACAATGTGGCTCCGCCCACATAAAGGCAAGAGGCAGGCCAGGAGAAGCCAGCCAGAGTCCCCCACAGTCAGGGGAACAGACCCCAGCAGTTCTGGACCAGCAAAGGCTGGTATATCAGTTTACAGCAGATATAAACATGTTTACAGCAGAAATAACCCCCGCAGGGAGAGGGCCCAGCCAACACCAATGGAGAGCCAGGACACCCAGACCGCCACTGAGCAGCAGCCAGGCCACTCCCCGGGCACCAACACCCACCCCCCAACCCAAGCTTCAGCCTCCGGCAGTTAAACGTAAACCCAATGCTGAAATGCATAAAACTGCAGTTCCCCCTTCGTCCACTAGGGGCTGCAAAACAGAGCAAATCCCCATAGACTCCCATGTTAAAAAGACCAACTTCACAGCAGAAATAAACATGTGTACAACAGAAATAAACAAGTTTAAAGTATAAATAAACATGTTTACAGCCTGCTACAAAAAACATTTTAGGTTTAATAGGTCATATTTACCTTCATAACAACTGTGGGGGGAGTGAATTTTTTTCTAACTCACCCGTTTAAAAGTAATTTAATCAAGAAATTCGGCATATTTAGGGGCGTGTCCTTTTGATTGACAGGTGTTGATCCGGCCTCCACACTCCCACGAGACAACCCCACACGAGGACATTCTGCAGTCCCTTGTCGCCTACACACGAGTACATTCACATATACTTCCCACCATCACACCATCAACACACACATACCTACAGACACACACACACACACCCTGAAGTCCACCCTCTACCTTAACACATACAGGCCCACACACACACATTTAGTCAACCCTCCAAAACCATCCTCCACACGCCAAAGTCGAGTTTAAATTAAGTTAGGATGAAGAAAGTGTAAAGCAGTGGCTCTACTCTGATCTCCTCCCGGATGACCGAGCTCCTCACCCTATCTCTAAGGGAGAGCCCGGCCACCCTGCGGAGGAAACTCATTTCAGCCGCCTGTATACGAGATCTGGTTCTTTCGGTCACGACCCACAGCTCATGACCATAGGTGAGGGTAGGAACGTAGATCGACTGGTAAATCGAGAGCTTCACCTTCTGGCTCAGCTCCTTCTTCACCACGACAGACCGGCGCAGAGTCCGCATTACTGCAGACGCCGCACCGATCCGTCTGTCGATCTCGCGCTCCATCCTTCCCTCACTCGTGAACAAGACCCCGAGATATTTAAACTCCTCCACTCGAGGCAGGACCTGACTCCCGATCCGGAGAGGACAATCCACCCTATTCCGGCTGAGGACCATGGTCTCAGATTTGGAGATGCTGATTCTCATCCCAGCCGCTTCACACTCGGCCGATCAAGCGAGAGCTGGAGATCACGACCAGATGAAGCCAACAGGACCACGTCATCTGCCAAAAGCAGGGACCCAATCCTGAGGCCACCAAGTCGGATCCCCTCAACACCTCGGCTGCACCTAGAAATTCTGTCCATATAAGTTATGAACAGAATCTGTGATAAAGGGCAGCCTTGGCGGAGTCCAACCCTCACCGGAAATCCAACTTAAGCCTGTTACATACTCCACGAGAAGCGAGAACTTTTTTGTTCTCGAGTCTCTGAGAAGAAAATGACGTAATTTTGTTCTCATTTTGTTCTCACAGTCTCACAGTTGTTTGAAGACAGTTCTTGACACATCTGGAACTGTCCGTGCTCCGTGAAGTATCGTGATTGGTCGGGCATGTTAAGTGGGCGTGGTTAACACAGAGAAACAGGAAGCAGAGTTGCTGCTTCCGTGTGTTTGCTGTTGCAGGTAAAACGGATTGTTTTGATAAAACAGCGGATCGACGTGGTGAGAAAGTACAAACATTTTTACATGTGGCATTAAAACACTCGGACCTTGCACGACCCACCCTGCCGCGGAGTATGGTGTACCGGACCCCCTTGTACGAGCTGTTCGATCTCTGTATGACAGGTGTCAGAGCTTGGTAGTTAAGCTTGTTACATACTCCACAAAAAGCAACAACTGAGTTCTTGTTCTCGAGGCTGCAAGAACAAGAAAAAACTTCTTTTTCGTCAGGTCCATACATCCTCCAGGAGAAGCAGGTCTGCAGCGGGGAGGGATCACTGCGGGGGGGCGATGTCTGCTTTTATGTACAATGAACCCGGGTGTTACCTCCACCAAGGAGGTTATGTTTTCCCGGCGTCTTTTTGCTCAAGTTAACTCAAAAGGTTACGGACGGATTTTTATAAACATTTCAAGAGTTGTTGGAAATGTAAAAATGAAGAACTGATTAAATTTTGGTTGTGATCTGGATCACCGATCCAGGAACTTAAAAAGGATTCTTTGTGCTTGGCAGAGGTTCCCTCTCTCTGAGTGCTCTTCAAGTTTCATATTCAACAAGCAACGTTGTCCACGGTATGGACAATCCATGACGAGCACAGAAGTCCAATAACAAAACACCATTTGGGTTCAGAGGGGGGGGACCATGCCTCCCAATCACTCCCCTCCAGGTCTCACTGTCATTGCCCACGTGAGCATTGAAGTCCCCCAGCAGAACAATGGAGTTCCCAGAAGGAGCACCCTCCAGCACTCCCTCCAAGGACTCCAGAAAGGGTGGGTACTCTGAACTGCTGTTCGGTGCATAAGCACAGACAACAGTCAGGACCCGTCCCCCCACCCGGAGGCGGAGGGACGGGTTCCCTTTCATCCACCGGGGTAAACCCCAACGTGCAGGCACCAAGCTGGGGGCTGATGAGAATGCCCACACCTCCTCAGCGCCTCTCACCATGAGCAACTCCAGAGTGGAAGAAGGTCCAGCCCCTCTCGAGGGTTCTGGTTCCAGAGCCCAAGCCATGCGTCGAGGTGAGTTCGACTATATCTCGCTGGAACTGCTCAACCTCGTGCACAAGCTCAGGCTCCTTCCCCACCAGAGAGGTGACGTTCCACGTCCCTAGAGCCAGCTTCTGCAGCCGGGGATCGGACCGCCAGGGTCCCCGCCCCTTGCCGCCGCCCAGCTCACATTGCACCCGACCCCTACGGCTCCTCCCGCAGATGGTGAGCCCACAGGAGGTGGGGCCCATGTAACCCTTTTGGGCTGAGCCTGACCGGGCCCCATGGGCGAAGGCCCGGCCACCAGACGCTCGATCCCGTGCCCCACGCCCAGGCCTGGCTCCAGAGGGGGACCCAGTGACCCGTGTCCGGGCAAGGGAATATTTATGCCCATGGTTGTAGTCATCATAGGTGTCAGTGAGCCGTACTTAGTCTGGTCCCTCCCCTAGACACCTGTTTACCATGGGTGACCCTACCAGGGGCATTAAGCCCCAGACAACATAGCTGCTAAGATTTTCGGGACACATGAACCCCTCCACTATGATAAGGTGACGGCTCAGGGAGAGGGAATAGAGTTGAGTAGCAGCTCTTTCTGAGCCCCTCAAGGACCAAGGTCCTTGCCATCTTTAATGTAGAGTTTAGTTCTCACTCATTCAAGATTCAGATTCCTTTATTTGTCCCACAGCGGGGAAATTCAAGGCACAACAGCAGCAAAAGAAAACACACAGGTAAAAGCGCTAGGCATGGAATAAAATAGAGATAATATAGAATATAAGAAAAAGGGAAAAGGATACGACAGCAATCCAGATAATGGTGTTAAACTTGTAAGTATAACTGTAAGTATACCTGTACATAGTACAGAGAGGTACTTGCCTGAGTATATATACTGGAAATATATAATACTTCAGGTTTGAATTGTGTGTGGAACAGTGAATGAATTATAGTTATGTTATCACGCAGAGCCCAGTGATAAGTCAGTTCTTCATTGTATACTGACTACAGGTCTGCAGACTAACAAGCATCATGTTTGTTGTATATTCTTACAGCAGCAGATCCATGGTACCTTACCTTCAGACAGTGTTGATGAAGCACTCTCTCACTGAAGGAGCTGACAAGAGCACCCTGAAGAGGGTGGGATGAGTTGTTTAACATGGATGAAAACATCATCCTCCCATTACCCACAACCTCCACTGAGTCCAGGGAGCATTCCAGGACTCCAGCTGGCCATCTTCACCAGACTGTCCATTCTCCTCTTGTCTTGGTCGGTGAGACTGCTTACTATTCCATATTCCATAAAAGATGACAGATGCCATTAGAGTTATAAAAGATCCTCAGGAGTGGCCCCTGTACTCCAAAAGACCTCAGCTACTTGAGTAGGAACAGTCTGCTGTTGCCCTTCTTCACAAGACCATCTGTGTTGAGTGTCCAGTCCAAAATGTTATTAAGGTAAGTTGTAGGACTTCTTAACATGTCTGTTCCCAGGATGTTCACCGTGCAGACGGAGTGTGGCTGTGCCTGCAGAAATCCACCACCACCTCCTTGGTTTAATCAGCGTAAGCAATACCCTAAGATACTTTGGGGCAGGATTTCCTTATCAACCCTGAGAGAACACTTGACCATTTTCCAGTTAGGGACCATGGTCTCAGATTTATCCCTACTAGTTCACACTCAGTTGTGAATCGCTCCAGCCAGTGCTGATGAAACCAAGAGAACCACATCATGTGCAAAAAGAGACCGGATCATGAGGACACCAAACTGGATCTCCTCAAGACCTCAGCTGCAGCTAGAAATCCAGTCCATAAATATTATGAACAGAATCAAAGGCAGCCTTGGCCAAGTCCAAGCTCTGGCATTGGTCATACAGGAACCAGATACCTCGTACAAAGGGGTCTATTAACCGTACTCCCAAAGCACCACTCACAGGAGTTGCAGGAGGACATGGTCAAAAGCCTTTTCCAAATCTACATAACACATGTCAAACGGTTGGGTGAACTCTCGTTCACAATATTACAATAACTCCAAAGTGTGTCGAGCTGGTCCACTGTTCTGCTGGGTTTAAAGTGGAAATGAAACAGTTAAGCAAACTAACATTATTTACTAGAGTCAGTCATCATCTCATCAATATTAATATTCCAAACGTGAAAAATATTAACATATGCAAGAAAACCGTAGTTTAGTTTTATCTTTTGTAGTAAGAGCGCCGCCATCTTGCAGTTCCGTAAACGGTGACGTCACGGGGTTGGTTGGTTTGGCAGTCCTAATGAGAGTCCCGTTGTGCGCATCAAATTAAGAGAGACAACAGAGTGAACAATAGAGACTTGTGAACTAAAAGAGCAGAGGAGGCAGAAGGCGGGGCACTACTGCGTTGCTCCCGGATGTAAAATTGAGTTTTACGGAGTTCGGGCTGAGGGCAAAACAGTTCATTTTCACAAACTTTCGCTAAAAAGAAGAACTGTGCTTCTGCGCTGGTTGAAAGCACTGAAGAGGAAGAAGCCTCCGATTGGCCCCGAGTCTTGTTTGGATTTGTTTAACAAGCTAATATAAATTTACCTTAAAGGGTTTTTTAATCTTTAAACTTTATTGTAATTACAAAAGTACAGTTTTTATACACTAAAAATGTTTAGACAGCAGGAAACAACTTCACACATAAGACGAGCTCCTCATGTTATTGTTAGCTAACGCTATTGTTTAGCTTGTCATTAGCTAGCAGCGTTAGCCGGGAACAAAATAAATCTAGACGTTTTATTAGCTAATTGCAAATGGAAATATTGTTTGCATCTTTTCCATCATATTACTGTTTCACTGCACCGTTTATTTTATTTGAGATTAAACCAGCAGTGATTACTAACATTAGCGAGTTTTTATTTGTATTTACTAGAGATAATGCTGAGTCTGAAAACTTCTGCACTTTTTATTTTAGTTTGAAGATAAAACAAAGTTAAATAATTTCAGTTATATTGAAATTTTATTTTATTTATTGTGAAAAAATTCAGGGAGCTATTATTTAAGTTTTTATTTAACTTTACAAGAGGTGCTGCTGAGCCTGAGAACTCTGTGTATTTTTGTTGTGTTTGAACTTAAAACAAAGACAAGTCATTGTAGTTATTTAATTTTACTGTATTTTCTGTGGAAAAAATTCAGAGACTCATTTATCTAAGCTTTTATTCAACTTTATAAAAGATGTTTCTGAGTGTAGGAAATTCAGGCACTTCTGGAGCTATTATTTTCTATTTGTGTCATTCAATAAACATGCTTTAGGCATTACAATGAAGTTCAGTGTTTGCATTATTCAATTTTTTTATGCCAATTTTTACACTTTTACTGCAAATGAATATCGGCTCCAAATATCGGTTATCGACCTCTTCTAACCACTAATAATCGGTATCGGTCCTAAAAAACCCATATCGGTCGACCTCTACTCCTCAGTCCGAGGTTCAGTCGGAGGTTTGACTGTCCGACGGACCCTCGTCTCCATAGAGCCTTGAGGAACTCTGGTCGGATCTCATCCCTTAAGTATCTCGGTGACCTCAGCCCTGTAGATGGGAGATAAGATGTGTTTGTGGGATTGAGGAGGTATTCAAGCTATTTCTTTCACTGACCCACAACATCCTGAGTCGAAGTCAGCAGCATCCCATGGTGTTGATAGCACAGTGTTTCTCACACCTGAGCAGCTGGATGGTGGACCAAAATCTCCTTCAAGCCGTGCAGAAGTCATTCTCCCTGGTCACACCAACTCCTCCGATACCTTCACTTTTACTGCGGTGTCTGCTGAAGCTGCACTCCGTTTGACTCGCTGTTACTAATCCCAAATGAAACCTTTTTCAGCTTGACGGCATTCTCTAAACTCCGGTGTCTCCGGCTGCCTCTGAAAACGGTGAGTACTCTGAACTGCATAATCCCAAACAATGGTCAGGTGTTGTGTTGGTCTTTCACATAAAGTTCCAATAAAATATGTCCAGCCGTGTCCTATGCGCACAGAGATTTCTGCTATTTCCCAGAATCTTTTGATGGTAATATATATCATAAGTAGACAGTCTTTACACTTTTATCCCCAGTCATGTTACGGACCTGTTGCCAATAAACAGCAGCTAGTTTTCTTTCTATGTTTCTGATTTACCTTGTGAGTTTCTGGTTCTCCTGACAGGTAATGACTTCGTCCTCCTGCAGGGTGAACTTGATTCCAATGAGTATATGTATACACATATACTCATTGGAATCATGTTCACCCTGCAGGAGGACGAATACCTGTATGTATCTGTGTATACGTCCGTGTGTATATGCATATGTATGTATGTTTTTCTTTCTCATTCTTTCTTTCTGTCTTTCTCTTTTCTGTTTTCGATTCTTTTTGATTCTCTTTCTGTCCCTTCTCGATCCTCTCCAGTCCGGTCCAGCAGTACAAACTTTTTAATACAAACAATATACAAAATAAATAGAAGAATAAAAAGAAGAATCCAGGTAAAGCACATTTGGTCAGCAGAACACAGTCTCCAGATCATCATTCTGCTTGCTTAAATGCTGGACAAGACAAAAGTAAATAAATAAATAAACTTTATTTTGGCTTTATCAATCTGTGAAAGTGACCAAAAATGTGGTCTTTTACTCACGGCAAATTTGAGTTTGTTGGATGCTTCAGGTCCATCAAACTGGAAGTTTTTGAAGTCTGGAAAGTTCTCTGTGCTTCCGCTGCCTCTGGGAGCAAACCTCATGTACTGCTTCAGCTGGGTGTCCGGATCCACATGGAGGGCATAGTCACTCATACTGTTACAGACCCCATCGAGGAGCTCGCTGAGGTGGGTCTCTGAGCGAGCGAACGAGACCTGGACAGAACCCAGAGAGAGTCCACACTGATCTACTGGACTGAAAGATCAAGTCCGGTTCAGTGTGTACCAAATTCAAGCTCTCTTAAAACAAGTCCAGAGGATCAACAGGAGTCAGAGCTGCACCAAGAGGAGTCAGAGCTGCACCAAGAGGAGTCAGAGCTGCACCAAGAGGAGTCAGAGCTGCACCAAGAAGAGTCAGAGCTGCACCAAGAAGAGTCAGAGCTGCACCAAGAAGAGTCAGAGCTGCACCAAGAGGAGTCAGAGCTGCACCAAGAAGAGTCAGAGCTGCACCAAGAAGAGTCAGAGCTGCACCAAGAAGAGTCAGAGCTGCACCAAGAGGAGTCAGAGCTGCACCAAGAAGAGTCAGAGCTGCACCAAGAGGAGTCAGAGCTGCACCAAGAAGAGTCAGAGCTGCACCAAGAGGAGTCAGAGCTGCACCAAGAGGAGTCAGAGCTGCACCAAGAAGAGTCAGAGCTGCACCAAGAAGAGTCAGAGCTGCACCAAGAGGAGTCAGAGCTGCACCAAGAAGAGTCAGAGCTGCACCAAGAGGAGTCAGAGCTGCACCAAGAGGAGTCAGAGCTGCACCAAGAGGAGTCAGAGCTGCACCAAGAGGAGTCAGAGCTGCACCAAGAGGAGTCAGAGCTGCACCAAGAAGAGTCAGAGCTGCACCAAGAAGAGTCAGAGCTGCACCAAGAAGAGTCAGAGCTGCACCAAGAAGAGTCAGAGCTGCACCAAGAAGAGTCAGAGCTGCACCAAGAGGAGTCAGAGCTGCACCAAGAGGAGTCAGAGCTGCACCAAGAGGAGTCAGAGCTGCACCAAGAAGAGTCAGAGCTGCACCAAGAAGAGTCAGAGCTGCACCAAGAGGAGTCAGAGCTGCACCAAGAAGAGTCAGAGCTGCACCAAGAAGAGTCAGAGCTGCACCAAGAAGAGTCAGAGCTGCACCAAGAAGAGTCAGAGCTGCACCAAGAGGAGTCAGAGCTGCACCAAGAAGAGTCAGAGCTGCACCAAGAAGAGTCAGAGCTGCACCAAGAGGAGTCAGAGCTGCACCAAGAGGAGTCAGAGCTGCACCAAGAAGAGTCAGAGCTGCACCAAGAAGAGTCAGAGCTGCACCAAGAGGAGTCAGAGCTGCACCAAGAGGAGTCAGAGCTGCACCAAGAAGAGTCAGAGCTGCACCAAGAAGAGTCAGAGCTGCACCAAGAGGAGTCAGAGCTGCACCAAGAAGAGTCAGAGCTGCACCAAGAAGAGTCAGAGCTGCACCAAGAAGAGTCAGAGCTGCACCAAGAGGAGTCAGAGCTGCACCAAGAAGAGTCAGAGCTGCACCAAGAGGAGTCAGAGCTGCACCAAGAAGAGTCAGAGCTGCACCAAGAAGAGTCAGAGCTGCACCAAGAAGAGTCAGAGCTGCACCAAGAGGAGTCAGAGCTGCACCAAGAAGAGTCAGAGCTGCACCAAGAAGAGTCAGAGCTGCACCAAGAAGAGTCAGAGCTGCACCAAGAAGAGTCAGAGCTGCACCAAGAAGAGTCAGAGCTGCACCAAGAGGAGTCAGAGCTGCACCAAGAGGAGTCAGAGCTGCACCAAGAAGAGTCAGAGCTGCACCAAGAGGAGTCAGAGCTGCACCAAGAAGAGTCAGAGCTGCACCAAGAGGAGTCAGAGCTGCACCAAGAAGAGTCAGAGCTGCACCAAGAGGAGTCGGAGCTGCACCAAGAGGAGTCAGAGCTGCACCAAGAAGAGTCAGAGCTGCACCAAGAAGAGTCAGAGCTGCACCAAGAGGAGTCGGAGCTGCACCAAGAGGAGTCAGAGCTGCACCAAGAGGAGTCAGAGCTGCACCAAGAAGAGTCAGAGCTGCACCAAGAGGAGTCGGAGCTGCACCAAGAGGAGTCAGAGCTACACCAATAAGAGTCAGTTCAAAGAGGAGTTTAGTCCAGTTTACCTTCAATGAGAATCAAGCTTTTGTAAATTTTCAGTGTATGTAATTTTCAGCTGCTTTTTTACCGAGCCGACTGCCTCCATACTGCTGCTGAAACTTAAATACAACCTAATACAGGTTAAAGAGATTTTAAAAAAACAACATTTCCACAAACAATGTGATGAAAACAAAAACTCTGCAAAGATCTTAACATTACGACAGTTTTCTTTTTCTCATACTATTCAATTTATTTATGTTTATTTTAATCACAATTTTCTCTTCTTTCTGTCCACATGGTTAAATGCTTTATTTGAAAACCAAAATCATAAAAGTTGAATATCAGATTTGTCTCATTATTTTTTCATTTTCAGAAACATTAGATCAATAGCTAGAAATGTTTGAAAAACAATTCTTTTTTAAAAAGTAGATTTGGAATTTATTCTCGAATAAACGTCCACTGAATCATGTTTATTAAACTTCTAACTGTAAACTTCTGTTATCTCATATCATGTAATCTGCAGGACGGGCATCTCTCTGACAGACGGTGCTACCTGATAAATTTTTATTTGCTAGGTCATGCTATAAATTATTTTAAGACTATTTAAGCCTGTATGAATAAAATGAAAAATACTTAATTAAATGAACTATTTAGCAAAAATGAATTGACTGAAACATCCAGACAACAATATTAGAAACTGAGAGACCATACACATTCACTTTTAAGTGGATTCTGATTATACTTATAAGGGATAATGCCCTCCAAGGTGTCCATTATCAGAAATTTTTGGACTTCGCGGAGATGTGAACCGTCCAACAACAAAGCGGTTGTCGTCCATTAATTTCTGATAACGGACACCTTGGAGGGCATTATCCTGCTTACACCATGGTCACTCACATAGGAAATAATATAAGATCAATTACTGATGTTTTTACTGTTAAAAACAAGAAGTGGCTGAGCGGACTATTAAATGTCTCTTGTTGTGGCATTGCCAAGGTAACCATTGGCAGCACCTGCAGCCCGTTCAACAGCAGATACTATTGCAACAAATCACCGATGATGGTGAAATATGATGGTGTTACGGGATGTGTGTGACTGTGTGGTCCATGGAGCTCAGTGTGTAAAAACGTGAGTGTGTGCGCATGGCGCGCCGTCAGGTAATTGAGCCTGGAAGATAAGAGTGTTGAACGGAAGTGCCGCCCCGTCTCCTTTTAACGGATTCCAATAAAATTATGGTGATTTTCTGAAATTGCATATTTCTTCTCAAGATGAAGGAGATCAAGGAGGACGTGTGCTCATGTAAAAATCCTCCAATGAACATACACGCTTGTCTTTCTTGATTTTCACCTTAAATCCTTCTTTATTGCAAAAATGAAAGAATGCAGGATATAAAATGTTAAAGCATTATGTAACAGTGATAATATAATGCTATAGTTCTCAGACTGTGGTTAGATCCTTCCTCTAGTGGTATGCTGAAGAATTTTACAATATCAATAAATTCAAATATATAATTATTGTTATTATTATTGTTATTATTATTATTATTATTATATAATTCCCACCATCATATCTCTGGTTTTCATCAAACTGAAACCAAAACCATGAGAGAGTTTTTGATGTGAGCCGACATCATTTTTTTTAAATGTTACTGTTAAGATGTCACATGATCCGATCATGGTGGCACGATCACAGATCCAGGTTACGTCTCTGGTGAAGTAACCTCTTGTAACCAAACCTAAACAGGAAAGTCAGTCCGAGGCTGACATTAATCAGGTCTCACAGCATCCTCTCCTCAGGACCAACAGATCAGTTCCTCCTCTCACTAACTAGCTGCCTAACAGTAACATGATGTTAAACGAACCAGATATTTATTAGATAAATACGTTTGTACATATGATCTTGTTACTTCCAGTTGTCTCAGCATGTATGAAGACAGAGGTAGCATTACTTACTTGGAACTACTTTCTCCCAGTTTCTGTTTGAATCTCACAAAGTGATTTATCTAAGCTTAAAACTGGGAACGTGAAACTATTCAACCAACCCAACAGTCTCAGACCCCTCTGGGTTAAAGAGACTTCACTTATGAAACAAAGTTCAAATGTCAATTCTGGTGAGAAACTCCTTCCTTCTAATAATAAATATGATTTAATCTGCAATCTGATGAAAAGTTTTGCTCTCGTGAACCAGGTACGTTCAGAGTAGCATCTCTTCTTTGGTGGTACTTGCATGGACTTTAAAGTGGAACTATTCTGTGCATTTCAGGCTAATTTATTTTTATTTTTTATTTTTATTTCTGAGACCAGAAGGGCTGGGATTGATGGAGTTATTGTCACAAATGGCTTTATTTACTTCAGACCGACCCTCTCCGTAGGCTGTCAGATCAGCCTGCGGGCAAAACGAGTGGATTGAGACTCTTCCGCATTAAGCCCCGCCTCCCGCCACTGCACTACATCGGGAGCGCGCACCGCACCTGCTTTCACCGTCATTGTAACGTCTCATAAACAGAAGGATTAGGCTCATATGACCTCAATAAAAAAACAAACTACAATGTCAACACATAGTATCCAGCCCTACATGTTGGAACCTGAATCAGAGCCTGAAAACGAAGTGGAAAACAGCAACCCACAGCAACGAATGCAGCAGGATGTCTCTCTTTGGTAAACTCACCAGCCATCGTTGGAAATAACTTTATCCCACGTTTTCCACCCGCCTGATGTATTTGTACATGCCCTTGTTAACCAGTAGAAGGTAACCAATCACCAAACCTTATCCCCCGGAACGTCACAAGGATTTCCATGTAGAAAAAACTCTCTTTTTCGTCGCCATGGAAACCAAACAGATAGCTTGCTGGAACTCAAACTCAAACATGTGTTTAGGTGATAAAAAACAGTGTCGTTCACATGTCTGATGGGGATTCAGGGGGGGCTTGACGCATGGGGTCAACATCTGATTCATGGAGGATTCTCCAAGGAAATAAATAAAAAACAGAGAGAGGATTCAGAGGAAAACATGAGGACAGATGTTCTGGACCAGCTTGGTCCAGATGTTTACGCATCCCACACCTGCTCAGGTAGTCACATCCCACACCTGCTCAGGTAGTCACATCCCACACCTGCTCAGGTAGTCACATCCCACACCGGCTCAGGTAGTCACATCCCACACCGGCTCAGGTAGTCACATCCCACACCTGCTCAGGTAGTCACATCCCACACCGGCTCAGGTAGTCACATCCCACACCTGCTCAGGTAGTCACATCCCACACCTGCTCAGGTAGTCACATCCCACACCTGCTCAGGTAGTCACATCCCACACCTGCTCAGGTAGTCACATCCCACACCTGCTCAGGTAGTCACATCCCACACCTGCTCAGGTAGTCACATCCCACACCTGCTCAGGTAGTCACATCCCACACCTGCTCAGGTAGTCACATCCCACACCTGCTCAGGTAGTCACATCCCACACCTGCTCAGGTAGTCACATCCCACACCTGCTCAGGTAGTCACATCCCACACCTGCTCAGGTAGTCACATCCCACACCTGCTCAGGTAGTCACATCCCACACCGGCTCAGGTAGTCACATCCCACACCGGCTCAGGTAGTCACATCCCACACCGGCTCAGGTAGTCACATCCCACACCTGCTCAGGTAGTCACATCCCACACCTGCTCAGGTAGTCACATCCCACACCGGCTCAGGTAGTCACATCCCACACCTGCTCAGGTAGTCACATCCCACACCTGCTCAGGTAGTCACATCCCACACCTGCTCAGGTAGTCACATCCCACACCTGCTCAGGTAGTCACATCCCACACCGGCTCAGGTAGTCACATCCCACACCTGCTCAGGTAGTCACATCCCACACCTGCTCAGGTAGTCACATCCCACACCTGCTCAGGTAGTCACATCCCACACCTGCTCAGGTAGTCACATCCCACACCTGCTCAGGTAGTCACATCCCACACCTGCTCAGGTAGTCACATCCCACACCGGCTCAGGTAGTCACATCCCACACCTGCTCAGGTAGTCACATCCCACACCTGCTCAGGTAGTCACATCCCACACCTGCTCAGGTAGTCACATCCCACACCTGCTCAGGTAGTCACATCCCACACCTGCTCAGGTAGTCACATCCCACACCGGCTCAGGTAGTCACATCCCACACCGGCTCAGGTAGTCACATCCCACACCTGCTCAGGTAGTCACATCCCACACCGGCTCAGGTAGTCACATCCCACACCTGCTCAGGTAGTCACATCCCACACCGGCTCAGGTAGTCACATCCCACACCTGCTCAGGTAGTCACATCCCACACCGGCTCAGGTAGTCACATCCCACACCTGCTCAGGTAGTCACATCCCACACCGGCTCAGGTAGTCACATCCCACACCTGCTCAGGTAGTCACATCCCACACCGGCTCAGGTAGTCACATCCCACACCGGCTCAGGTAGTCACATCCCACACCGGCTCAGGTAGTCACATCCCACACCGGCTCAGGTAGTCACATCCCACACCGGCTCAGGTAGTCACATCCCACACCGGCTCAGGTAGTCACATCCCACACCGGCTCAGGTAGTCACATCCCACACCTGCTCAGGTAGTCACATCCCACACCTGCTCAGGTAGTCACATCCCACACCGGCTCAGGTAGTCACATCCCACACCGGCTCAGGTAGTCACATCCCACACCGGCTCAGGTAGTCACATCCCACACCGGCTCAGGTAGTCACATCCCACACCGGCTCAGGTAGTCACATCCCACACCGGCTCAGGTAGTCACATCCCACACCGGCTCAGGTAGTCACATCCCACACCGGCTCAGGTAGTCACATCCCACACCGGCTCAGGTAGTCACATCCCACACCGGCTCAGGTAGTCACATCCCACACCGGCTCAGGTAGTCACATCCCACACCGGCTCAGGTAGTCACATCCCACACCGGCTCAGGTAGTCACATCCCACACCGGCTCAGGTAGTCACATCCCACACCGGCTCAGGTAGTCACATCCCACACCGGCTCAGGTAGTCACATCCCACACCTGCTCAGGTAGTCACATCCCACACCGGCTCAGGTAGTCACATCCCACACCTGCTCAGGTAGTCACATCCCACACCTGCTCAGGTAGTCACATCCCACACCTGCTCAGGTAGTCACATCCCACACCTGCTCAGGTAGTCACATCCCACACCTGCTCAGGTAGTCACATCCCACACCGGCTCAGGTAGTCACATCCCACACCTGCTCAGGTAGTCACATCCCACACCTGCTCAGGTAGTCACATCCCACACCTGCTCTGGTAGTCACATCCCACACCGGCTCAGGTAGTCACATCCCACACCGGCTCAGGTAGTCACATCCCACACCTGCTCAGGTAGTCACATCCCACACCTGCTCAGGTAGTCACATCCCACACCTGCTCAGGTAGTCACATCCCACACCGGCTCAGGTAGTCACATCCCACACCGGCTCAGGTAGTCACATCCCACACCTGCTCAGGTAGTCACATCCCACACCTGCTCAGGTAGTCACATCCCACACCTGCTCAGGTAGTCACATCCCACACCTGCTCAGGTAGTCACATCCCACACCTGCTCAGGTAGTCACATCCCACACCTGCTCAGGTAGTCACATCCCACACCTGCTCAGGTAGTCACATCCCACACCTGCTCAGGTAGTCACATCCCACACCTGCTCAGGTAGTCACATCCCACACCTGCTCAGGTAGTCACATCCCACACCTGCTCAGGTAGTCACATCCCACACCTGGTCTTGGTGCAGCTCTTGTTTCTGCAGACCCAATAAACATCTGCCTCCCACTCTGACTTGTGGCCTGGAGTAACTACAGCTCCTCACCCCCACCCAGCCCCTTTGTGACAAAACAGTTCTGCAATCAAGTCTGGACAGGTGCTGGGCTCTGCAGTCCCCCTCGATCCTGCAGACCAGATCCTGCAGACCAGATCCCACAGACCAGATCCCGCAGACCAGATCCCGCAGACCAGATCCCGCAGACCAGATCCCGCAGACCAGATCTTGCAGACCAGATCCCGCAGACCAGATCCCACAGACCAGATCCTGCAGACCAGATCCCGCAGACCAGATCCCACAGACCAGATCCCGCAGACCAGATCCCGCAGACCAGATCCCACAGACCAGATCCCGCAGACCAGATCCCGCAGACCAGATCCCGCAGACCAGATCCCGCAGACTGGGTCCTGATCACAACACATTTCTGGTCCACAGTCTCTCTGCCATCTGTCTCAGTCTCCAACTTCTCCTCCCTCCTCTTTCTTCTCTCTGCAGACAGACTCGGAGCTTAACAACACGTAGCAGGAGGAAGGAAGGAAGTGGGCCTGTTGACAGAACCGGTTACAGGGCCAAAGGTTGGGAGGAGGGTGGCGGGGGGGGGGGGGGGGGGGGGGGGCACACACCGGGGGGATCTAGGTCATGACAACAATGAGGTTCACCTATCAATCAAATACTGCCTGGGATGACTTTGACATCAGCAGGGACATTTTCATCAAGTAAAAGAAATACATTTCTGTCCAGTCTGTTGTGTGTTCAGTTACAAATGAGAAATGATCACAATAATCTGAAGAAAAGTAGCCCTTCCACATGTAATATGTTTTCATTCAGCTGAGAGATTTGGACATTTGCAGTAGTTGTCTACAAACTGGAAGGTCATTCCTGCTGCGGCAGAGACGACATGCTGAAGTGTCTCTGGGTGAGACATGGAGGCTACATGTCCTCCCGCCGTGTCCACTCCATCATAAATGTAGAGAAAGATTAATGTACTCTAATCATTTAGCATTTCAGTTAATAAGGTCTTCATTTTAGGGTGGAGCTTAAATTTCTAAAAATGATTTCTAAAGAGTTATGATGGCGTATAAGCAGGTATAAACCAGAGTTCAGCTGAATAAAACACAAAGCCTTTCAACAATAATCATCATTTCTCCTCAATCTAAGTTTAAAAACAACCTAAGAAAGCCTTAGTCTCACTGAGATCACATGACAGAAGAAAATAAAAAATGAGCCAAACAAACAGAAAGAGGACTTTCCTCTTCCTGCCACATCGGTCCATCTCAGCCCGCGGGCTTGGCTCTGAGTCATTATCATGCCCGACCACAAAATGGTTTGGAATTAAAGCCCTTCCCTGCCAGTCGGAGGCTGGTGAAAAGGAGCTGTCAGTCACAGCGTTGTTTGAAGAATGGGGAGGATGGTGGGGAGGTGGTGGTGGTGGGTTGTGACCGGTTATCCAGAGAAAAGGCTTCTTAGGGATGCTATCCTCCATTCAGCTCCCATTGGACAGGGGCCTTTCACCTCCATTGTCCTGCTGATATGGGCCAATGAAAACCCATAAATTAATAATAATGTCATCAAACCTCCATGTGGAGAAAAAAATAATGTAATTTTCACTATTCTCAGATGTGAGGAATGTCCAGGATGAAGATGAAATATTAACTGGAGCTACCTGGTTGTAACGAGCTGGAGGGAAACACAACCGTTGTGATTAAATCTGAAATGGAAGACTTTATATATACTCATCAGCTCATAAGGAAAAATAAATCTGAGAAAACTAAACTGCAACTGGAAGAAATAGAAGTTTTCCCCCCCCCCAACTTTATGAAGATTCTTTAACCAAACATAGAAATGGAGACAAAAAGAGTCAAATTTCCTTTCTGTCAGTGTGTCTCAGTGTTTTCCACCGTTGAAGCTCAACACTGCAAACACCACCACCTCCCCTCCTAATGAATTATCATCATCATCATCATTCCTCATTATTAATAAGAACTAATTAAAGATGTTCTCCACTGAAACTTCCCAGATTAGCCACGTTTCCTTGGAAACAAGAATTCAAATTAAAAGCCCAACCTGATTAAAATGCTTCATGTAAACAACCCGATCATTAGATCTGGATCTGACGATGCTGGTTTGGGAAAAGTGTCCTTCCGACGAAGAGGAGGAGGATATGCTGACTGTCAGCTTAAAAACAAGCCTTCCATGTGTCGGGTTTAATGTTCCTTACATCAGCACAACACCATGAACTTTCTGTCACGGCCGATTTGTTTCACCCTGTAAAGTTTATTCTAATAAAATCCTGGAAATTAAGGACGAAGACGCTGAAATCAGTAGGATGCTAATAAAGACCAGCTGTTCAACATCACTTGATTAGAGATTTTCTGACAGTTCTGAGCATCAGAATGATTCATTTGGATCCAGCATGGCACACACTTCTTCATGTTAACAGTACATCAGCAGAACCACCAGACAGACAGAGCTCTTCTGGACAAGTCGAAACCAACACCTGGGCAGTCTTCAGTCTGAAGACCACCACGGACCGCTGAGGTACGGATAAGTATCATCCTCCAGAGGTACACGCCTGCATGAGAGGAGAGAACGTCGGGCAGATAAACCCGACATGATCCTGAAGAGCTTTCAGCTCATCTTCAGACTTTCCCTCCTGGTGAATCTTCTGGTCAGATCTGGCTCGGTGATCTTGATCCATCCCTTTAGTCCTGCTGCTACAGGCTGCTGGACACGTCCCATGATGCACTGGGCTCCTCTCTGCGCTCTTTACTCTCCATGCAGAAACACCAGACACCGTTAATGTGGTTATTTTTTATTTTTTACAGTGGATGGGAGTGAAGTGGAGTACAGCTGGACTGGACCAGGGTCTTGGTGAGGTTTAAATGAAGCTGAGTTGAACGGGCTGTTTGGTAGCACCAGACCAGAACCAGTTTATAGAAACCTGACAGTGCTGTCTGAACACAGGGGGGTGAAGACAGTCTGCCTCCTGGCTCTCCTTCCGGACCGTATGCTGTCATGTGTCACTGTGTCAACCTGCCATTGTGCCTCTTCCTATTCTCAATGCATGACTTCCCACTGGTCGCTATGAGATCAACTGGCTGCTCCAACTAAGTTCAATGTCTTTAGATGTCTTAAATGTGTCATTGTTACGACAGGCAGATTTAACTTTTGTGCCACGGAGCAGCCCCATGCCCCCAGGAAGTCCTACTGTGAGAAGGCCAAAGAGCAGAGACTTAAAACCTGAAAATCCTCCACACTGATGGCATCTAAGCTGTGACATCCCTCCCTCTCCGATTCACGCCGGGTCAAAAGCTGCTGAAAAGGAGGGAGCCCAGAGGGCATGGGATCAAGGTTTGGCTTCTTCTGTGGCTCAGGACCAAACAATGCAACAGGTGGAGGTTGGTGTCAGCTGAGGATGGAGGAGGAGCTCATCCCAGGAGGAGGCACACCGTCACGGCCCAGAGATCCAAATCAGACCAACACAACGCATGGGGTCAACATCTGATTCATGGAGGATTCTCCAAGGAAATAAATGAAAAACAGAGAGAGGATTCAGAGGAAAACATGAGGACAGATGTTCTGGACCAGCTTGGTCCAGATGTTTACGCATCCCACACCTGCTCAGGAAGTCACATCCCACACCTGCTCAGGAAGTCACATCCCACACTGGCTCAGGTAGTCACATCCCACACCTGCTCAGGTAGTCACATCCCACACCTGCTCAGGAAGTCACATCCCACACCTGCTCAGGAAGTCACATCCCACACTGGCTCAGGTAGTCACATCCCACACCTGCTCAGGAAGTCACATCCCACACCTGCTCAGGAAGTCACATCCCACACTGGCTCAGGTAGTCACATCCCACACCTGCTCAGGAAGTCACATCCCACACTGGCTCAGGTAGTCACATCCCACACCTGCTCAGGAAGTCACATCCCACACCGGCTCAGGTAGTCACATCCCACACCTGCTCAGGAAGTCACATCCCACACTGGCTCAGGTAGTCACATCCCACACCTGCTCAGGAAGTCACATCCCACACTGGCTCAGGTAGTCACATCCCACACCTGCTCAGGAAGTCACATCCCACACTGGCTCAGGTAGTCACATCCCACACCGGCTCAGGTAGTCACATCCCACACCTGCTCAGGTAGTCACATCCCACACCTGCTCAGGTAGTCACATCCCACACTGGCTCAGGTAGTCACATCCCACACCGGCTCAGGTAGTCACATCCCACACCTGCTCAGGTAGTCACATCCCACACCTGCTCAGGTAGTCACATCCCACACCTGCTCAGGTAGTCACATCCCACACTGGCTCAGGTAGTCACATCCCACACCTGCTCAGGTAGTCACATCCCACACCTGCTCAGGTAGTCACATCCCACACCTGCTCAGGTAGTCACATCCCACACCTGCTCAGGTAGTCACATCCCACACCTGCTCAGGTAGTCACATCCCACACCTGCTCAGGTAGTCACATCCCACACCTGCTCAGGAAGTCACATCCCACACTGGCTCAGGTAGTCACATCCCACACCGGCTCAGGTAGTCACATCCCACACCTGCTCAGGTAGTCACATCCCACACCTGCTCAGGTAGTCACATCCCACACCTGCTCAGGTAGTCACATCCCACACCTGCTCAGGAAGTCACATCCCACACCTGCTCAGGTAGTCACATCCCACACCTGCTCAGGTAGTCACATCCCACACCTGCTCAGGTAGTCACATCCCACACCTGCTCAGGTAGTCACATCCCACACCTGCTCAGGTAGTCACATCCCACACCTGCTCAGGTAGTCACATCCCACACCTGCTCAGGTAGTCACATCCCACACCTGCTCAGGAAGTCACATCCCACACCTGCTCAGGTAGTCACATCCCACACCGGCTCAGGTAGTCACATCCCACACCTGCTCAGGTAGTCACATCCCACACCTGCTCAGGTAGTCACATCCCACACCTGCTCAGGAAGTCACATCCCACACCTGCTCAGGTAGTCACATCCCACACCTGCTCAGGTAGTCACATCCCACACCTGCTCAGGTAGTCACATCCCACACCTGCTCAGGTAGTCACATCCCACACCGGCTCAGGTAGTCACATCCCACACCTGCTCAGGTAGTCACATCCCACACCTGCTCAGGTAGTCACATCCCACACCTGCTCAGGTAGTCACATCCCACACCTGCTCAGGAAGTCACATCCCACACCGGCTCAGGTAGTCACATCCCACACCTGCTCAGGTAGTCACA